>NC_091154.1:21167853-21467853 GCF_040958095.1 Procambarus clarkii
AGGGCAAAATAAGGGCTTAACAAACAACAGTTGCCAAATGTAAACTGTAAAATCATGCCTCTGAACATCAGCAGCTGGAACACCTGCAGCTGGACATTGGCAACTTGTGCATCAACATCTGCCAAAGATAAATAAATAGTGGCAACTGGACACCAAGGAAAACTTCAGTTATAAGTAGAAGTCCAACTGCAAGACAATTATGGACCATATAGAACCTGGGAGCCAACAAGGGAATGGAGAGTATCTTCGGCTGCTGCCGAAGACACAAAAATAGCGGCAATGGGCAAACTGCAGCAGTAAGGGAAGTGCGACTGCAAAACAGATCATGCTCAAAATAATGCTGGAATATAACTTTTTTTTTTTTTTTGAGATATATACAAGAGTTGTTACATTCTTGTACAGCCACTAGTACGCGTAGCGTTTCGGGCAAGTCCTTAATCCTATGGTCCCTGGAATACGATCCCCTGCCGCGAAGAATCGTTTTTTCATCCAAGTACACATTTTACTGTTGAGTTAAACTGAGGCTACAGTTAAGGAATTGCGCCCAGTAAATCCTCCCCGGCCAGGATACGAACCCATGACATAGCGCTCGCGGAACGCCAGGCGAGTGTCTTACCACTACACCACGGAGACTGTGTAGCGAGTAGATTATCCAATAATATACTCGCTCCAAATGCATTGTTAATATTCCTATCAACCTTTGGAGATGAATGAGGTGAGGCGTTACCCGAGCAATACGGTGAGGAGTTGCCCGGGCATATAAGCAGCAGGATAGCAAATATTAAACCAGAGTCTACTTTCAAGTGTGGTCTAGAGCAGACACTTGCGAGATACTGTACCAACGCTCAGTGCGCTCAACTCACACCAACGTATCACCTGTGTACTTCTGTATATTCGACCAAATATATATATAGTATTTTAGTGTCTGTGTTTATTTGTCACCATACTTTACGTAACAATAGAACCATTACATTGTCACTTTGTCTGTCACTGTCACTTCAACCGTTACAACCGTCACTTTCCGTAACCAAGAACCGTTACATTGGTGACCCCAGAGAGTTTCGACGATACCCAGCCACGATGGACTACAACATGGACTCTCACTGGACCTCCACTGCTGCTGCTTGCTGTGGACCGCAGCCACCTGTCGTGGAACGTTGCCAACACCCTTGCCACAGCTATGATTTTCATCGCGATCATCTCTGCATTTTCATCTACTACGGCTTGCTGCTCCACGATCACTACTCACTCATCTGGCAGCTTCATCAGTAACTACATAATGTGGGATCTACATCCTGCCCTGCCGACTCTCCGTCGCTGCCAGGGCACTGCTTGTTCTACAGGGACGCCCACGAAAGCTGCTCTTTCGTCAGATTCATCTACACGTTCACTGCATTTTGATACTCTGCCGACTCAAGCCCTTTGCGCAGTACAGGACTTACAGCTTGCGTTTCCGACTCTTCGTCGCCTCCAGGACAATTCAGCTCTAGCAGTGATTCCCTCGTTCTCCTAACAACGTGCCTACATTACCTCCTAATGTCCTGGTGCCCGAGCCCATCCGCCCCGGATCTAAATGCTCCACCAGCGACCCAAGGACGCAACAATTATGCACATTCTTCTCTCCTGCTACACCGAGCTTGTCCACACACTGCCTACATCTTTTGGTACCAGACTAATTTTTGTCAACAATGTAGTACTCGGCGTGTACAGTCCTAATCAACCCAAGACGCTACAGCTTCGACACAGAGCAGACAGCAGACTACGACCGCATCGAGCCGCCACGCTCTCGCTCCCCGAGTTTAGACACTCACAAATCTCAATCGAGCCGCCACGCTCTCCCACATAGAGCTCCACGACTCTGGCCTCACTCAGCTCTCTGCTCTGCTCCAGGCTTCGTCTCAACGTCTGCGACACTGCTAAATCCAGAGACACATCCGCCGACTACGCAGTTCACTTTTCGACCCCAGTTACCAGCCGCACCACAACCTGATCCTACGACGACGGACGATCCTGTGCGACCTCCCACCCTACGACCCCAGTTAGATGACATCAGCGAAGAGGAGGAAATTAACTTTGATGGTTATGTAACGCGAGCAGGGCGTACAATTCACTGACCAGCTAAGTTCCTTGATCAAGTATTTTTCCTTTCATTCCCTGGGAGGGGGAGTTCTGTAGCGAGTAGATTATCCAATAATATACTCGCTCCAAATGCATTGTTAATATTCCTATTAACCTTTGGAGATGAATGAGGTGAGGCGTTGCCCGAGCAATACGGTGAGGAGTTGCCCGGGCATATAAGCAGCAGGATAGCAAATATTAAACCAGAGTCTACTTTCAAGTGTGGTCTAGAGCAGACACTTGCGAGATACTGTACCAACGCTCAGTGCGCTCAACTCGCACCAACGTATCACCTGTGTACTTCTGTATATTCGACCAAATATATATATAGTATCTCAGTGTCTGTGTTTATTTGTCACCATACTTTACGTAACAATAGAACCGTTACAACTGCTTTAGTTTTAGAGAAAACGGGATTAATGCATGAAGCTGAAATAAATTACAATTAAATACAATAAACTGAAAGGAGTGCTAATAGGCACAACGTCGGCTGGAACGCTTCAGCTGGACCCTTGGGAGCTGGAACGCAGTAGGATGCGCATTATCAGTTGGGACCGCTTCAACTGGAACATCAGGAACAACTTCAGCCGTAGCATGGGAGCTGGTCCAACAACCGCTGGAACGCCAGCAGCTGGATCATGTTCCACCTGAACAGCAGCAAGCTGGGACAGCAACAGCTGTACCCACAGCAGCTAGAACACCGACTGCCGGGAATGTCAGCAGCCAGAACACCAACAGCTGCAGCAGCTGGACAGCAAAATTGAGCAACAACGTAGGAAGAGTGGCGGCTCGGACACTAGGGCAGACGGCTGGACCAGCTGCAACAGACCCAACCGAGCATCGACCGCTAGAACACAGTGACACGTCGCGGGAAGAACGTCGGCCGGACATCAACCCCTGAACGAAGGCAGCTAAGACGTCAGTGGCTGTGAAAACCTTTCGGGCTACACCGGGCAAACAAAACGTCTGGAGAAACCAGCGGCCTGGGGGGCCACTGTGACTTCCGGGCTACACCGGGCAGACAACATGTCTGGATAAACCAGCGGCCTGGAAGGCCGCATATTTATATGACCAATATAAATATGATACCTGAATAACATCGCCGGCTTAACTCATCACAGGAAAAACGTCTGCTGGACATTGTGACGGTAACGCGTTGGTGTTCGGCTGTTCAAAAGCTAGGGGTATGGCCTCGTCACATATAGAAAAAAAAATAGAAATTCTGGAACTTCGTCTGTGGTAAGGTAAGGAGAAGACACACAAAACACAAGTAATTTTAATAATGAAATTTTAATTACGTTAAAGAAAGCAAAACATAAATAAAATGGACACACAAATTCGTATAATAAAAGCAATCAAAATAATAAGAATAATTAAATGGTAAAATGAAAAGTTACGTTAAGACAAATGAACAAATAACAAGAGTATGGCAAACAATGGAAATAGGTGCCGGAATATTGGCTTCAAGCTATCACTTCTCTTAGTACACGTAAGCCTGGGGCTTTAGTCTACCAACGAGACGTGTTAACCTGTCGAAAGCACGGGATATTCTGAAGACTGAGGTCGTGGCGGCCCCAGACATCAAGTAGTATGGTGGGTGGAGTGCAGTTGCAGCTAGAACCGCCTCCAATCAGCGATGAGCCGGCGACAAGACAGGTAGTTTGGCGGTTTGAGGTGGAGCAGGTGTTCCTGGCTGCATACGTTTTGCGCTCTGGCAAACCTTGCTGGTGTTGTCGTTGTTGGATTTTTCTTCTATACTTGTTTTATATAGATGTTTATATCGACGTCTTTTGGAGGGAAGAGCAGGCTCAATCTCTTGAAGGAGATTATCGTCACAACTCTCCCCCGAAGCCTGCGGTTCTGGAAGAAGTACGTCGTTATGTGGTGGAGTAATAGATGGAGTCGCTTCTACTTCATAAACTCTGGAGATATCATCGGCTAAGATGTTGTCGGAATCTTGGTATAGTGTGTCTCCAGATTGAATTTCTGCAGTTATCAAGCCCATAGTAGAAGACGTTGAGGTGAGAAGTGGGCGTGCTGCAGGAGGTGTAGGGTGGTGTGGTCCGTGTTGATGGTAGACCGAGCACTTTTCAGGTGTGGAGTGAAGTGCTGGAGCTTCAGGATGATGAAGAGTAGCTCCTTGCCAATTGTTCCGTAGTTCCTTGTAGCAGTAGTCGCTGACAGGTGTATTCTCCTCGCCTCGTTGCTGCATCACGACACCACCAACGTCGGTACCACTGGCGTCGACATGGAGGATGAAGGGCTTATCTGACGAGGTAAGAGTGGAATTAGAATAGGGCAAAGGAGCACGATTATTATCCTGAAAGTATTTGGGAAGATCATTAAGGATTTCGGAATTAGAAAGCGCTGACTCCTTGTCAGTGCTTTCGGGAGGAGAAGCTGGGAAGGTCTCACTGTGGATGTAGGGTTCTGTGAAGGTGGAATAATTAATTAGGACAGTGGGAGGAGTACCATTATATTGCTTCAGGAGGTTGACGTGGCACAGCTGGGTCTTCCGCCGCCTGTCTGGAGTCTCTATGACGTAGTTGTTGTTATTTCTGCACTCTTTGACGCGGTAGGGTCCTGAAAACCTGTTTTGTAAAGGTGAACCTGGGATAGGGAAGTATGTTAGAATGAAGTCTCCTGGCTTAAATTTTCTTACTTTGCTGGTCTGGTCGTAATGAGTCTTCATCCTCTCCTGGGCTTTCAATAGATTATCATGGGCAAAACGGTGGACTCTCTCTAGAATGTGTTGAAGGTTTTGAAGAAACTGGGGCACATTCTGATGCTCACTGAAGGTGGCATCTCTGAGAGAGTCTTTGAAAGCCTTAAGGGGAGTACGGCACGTACGGCCGTAGAGCATCTCATAAGGAGATACTCCTAGGGACTCATTGGGAAGACTTCTGTAAATACACATTATAAGGTCGATTTGCTTATCCCAATCCTTAGAGGTTTCACTACAAAACTTTTTCAAGAGTGCTTTGATAGTCTGATGACTACGTTCAAGAGAACCCTGTGAAGCAGGATGATAGGGGCTGGACAATACCTGTTTGATGTTGAACTCCTCCAGTGTCCTTTTGAAGAGATCACTGGTGAAGTTGGTACCACAGTCGCTCTGAATCTCCCTGGGAAATCCGTATTGAGTGAAGATCTTCAATAGATGTTTTACAACCATAGCAGCCGTGATGTTCTTCACTGGAACTGCTATGGGAAATCTGGTGGTAGGACACAGGATGGTTAAGATATAGGCGTTACCTGAACTGGTCCGAGGTAAAGGACCAACACAGTCTATTATGAGTCTGTGGAAAGGTTCCGCAGGCACCTGTATGGGAATCAGTGGCGCTCTGGGAATGGAGATGTTCGGTTTGCCTGCCATCTGACATGTATGACACTGTTTTACGTACTGTTTGACGCTATTTACCATACCTGGCCAGTAGTAGTCTTGACGAATTCCATGGTAAGTCTTGTTGAAGCCGTAGTGGGAGAGTGCTCCGTGGGCCAGGTGTAGAATAGTGGGCCGCAGGCTGGTAGGAATCACAAGTTGTTCGATGTTGGCCCAATCGTCCTCCTCCTTCAGTTTACTGGGTCTATATCTGCGGTAGAGCAAGTCGTTCTCTAGGAAGAACCCAGGAATACTGTCGGGTTGAGTCTCAGCCTGGAAAAATAATGGTGTTAAAGTAAGATCTTCCCTCTGCAACTTACGGAACTCCAACTTGGTCAGATGCGGGGGTAGTTTCTGAGGGTCTTGAGGGACAGCGGTAGCAGTAGAGTCAGCTGGCTGTGGACGGGCGGCTTGTGCACGGGTGGTCACGAGAACCGGAGGAGAAACTTCATCACTCTCTTGAACCTCTGCTGGAACATACGCTAGAATAGGGTTTATTGGCACAGAGTTACACACCTGGGGTTTGTCCATGACGATCAGGTTGGTCGGTTGCAGGTCTTCTGCCAAGTCGTTGCCTAGGAGAAGTTGCACTCCAGGCATGGGAAAAGGCTTTTCCCTGACGGCGACTTGGACTTCTCCGTTCACGTAGGGACAATCCAGGTGGACTCTGGCGAGAGGGTATGGAGTGGTAGCAGTGAGGTCAGTGATGAAGACAGTTTCTCCGGTGTAGACGATGTTTGGCACAGCCGACTTCAAGATGATCGATTGAAGAGCCGCTGTGTCCCTCAAGATCTTCAATTTGAAACGTCCCTCCGGATTTGAACCGTTGGCAGAGACAGTTCCAGTATACAGGTGGTTACTGAAAAGAGAAAGATCATTAACATTAACACCAACATTCATCACAGGCTTACCGGACTTAGGAGGAGTTGGTTTCGGTTTTTGTAGGTCAGTGGTTCCCTTGTATTGAGACTTACCACACTTGTCTATGGTATGTCCATAGAGTCTACAATACTTGCAGTACAATTGCGAGGCAGCTTGATCGGTGTTCACTTTCTCGTAACTGTACCACGACTTCTTACTGGAGGATGGTTCGGGTGTCAGCCGGTGGATGAGGCTGTAAGTGTCAGCCGACTTAGCACACTTCAGGTAGTCGGTTTCTTCTTTATCTGCTAAGTAGAGACGGACAGGAGGCGGCACACGCCTCAAGAATTCTTCAACTAGCATCAGGTTGACGAGTTCTGTAAAAGTAGAGACATGTGCTGCTTCCAGCCATTTCATGAAATACCTCCGTTTTGTGTTAGCAAACTCGAGGAAGGTAGTGGTACTTGCCTTCAGGTGGTCACGGAATTTCCTTCTATAACTTTCTGTAGAGAGGAGGTAGGCGTCCAACACTGCTTGTTTCAGAGTCTGGTAGTCATTCTCAGACGCCAAAGTACTGAGTGTGACTGCAGCTCTACCTGTAAGATGGACTCTGAGAAGTGTGGCCCATTGGTCGACAGGCCAACTGAGTTGATTAGCAAGGGTTTCAAAGGTGGTGAAAAACACATCAACTTCTGATTCTACAGAGGATGGCATTAACTTACTTGCATGTGATATATTAAAACTGACGGGAAGATTGGCAGTAGCTTGCTGGCGTTGAGTGAAGTGTGAAGTTTCCAAGGCGATTTCTCGTTGACGACACTCTAGAGCCAGAGTCGCTTGTTGCTTGTCATGTTCGCGTTGCATCTCCAACTCGCGTTGTTTGGTTTCAAGCTGTACTCGTTCCCGCTCCTGGAGTGTTTCAAGCTGTACTCGTTCACGTTCACGGAGTAATGCGACCTCACGTTCGTGTTCTTCTCTCCTCAAGGCAGCCTCACGTTCGTGTTCTTCTCCCCTCAAAGCACCCTCACGTTCGTGTTCTTCCCTTCGTATGGCAGCAGCTCGTTCTTGCTGTTCGGGGGCTTCCCTTTGCTGCTCACGTTCAATCTTGGCCAGCTCTAGTTTGAGTTTCATCGTCGCCAAATCAGTTTTATCTGCAATATAGTAAGTTTCATGAGTTTCAGAGTCTATCTTACCTTGCTCTAAGAAATGATCCAGCAACAGATTGTATATTTCACTCTTGTTGGCTTGGTAGGGAACTGTTAGCTGATACTCATGTGCAAGAGTTTGTAATTCAGTCTTCTTGGCATGACTTAAAGTCCCTATTGCACCTGCTGGATCTGCACGGAAAGCTTGGAGACGAAACATGGTGAAATTAGCAAATAAAGGTACAACGAATATTCAGTTATAGTGAATGTCAGAAACAGGACAACGTGGCAACTGGTACCTATCCTGTGGGATCTTTAACAATTAAAGTTAAGTACAAGATGTTAAATGATTAATTTAAATCTAAGGCGCAGGAAATCTTGTACCCGGTACTCATGTAAGAGGATAAGGGCAAGAAAATCCTACTAACAAATGAAACAGAGTTTCAAAAACAAATGAAACAGTTAATTGCCTCAAAAGTAAAATTGGTAGTCCAAGGATGTAGGCATACCTTGCCGAGTCTATATAGGACATAAAGCAAGTTTTTCCTACTGAATTAGTATGATACTTACAGAATTAGCGAACTTTTGTGCTCTGAAAAAGTAAGCTAATTCCCTACCGTTGTATGTATCATCATCTCTGACTGACGTGTAGGGGTGCGAGGTGTCAATTGGTGACGAAAACTGCTGCTGAGGTCCCAATTCAGCAACTAAAGTTCGAGCTAGAGGAACTATGACCCTCTTTGTCCTCCTACAGTCAGATTGCAGAAGATTGGGTGCACTTGACCCGGGGCAGACCACAGTACCTGGGTACCAATATGATGATCTGTCATAAATGAGAAATATCCAAGGGACAAAGATGGTAAACACGTCCCAAGTCCCAAGTGGTGACTCCTCCCTCCAAGTCCCCCAGTAGTGACTCCTCCCCCCCAAGTCCCCAGTGGTGACGCCTCCCCCCCCAAGTCCCCAGTGTTGACTCCTCCACCCAAAGTCCCCAGTGGTGACTCCTCCCCCCAAGTCCCCATTGGTGACTCCTCCCCCCAAGTCCCCCAGTAGTGACTCCTCCCCCCAAGTCCCCCAGTAGTGACTCCTCCCCCCAAGTCCCCAGTGGTGACTCCTCCCCCCCAAGTCCCCAGTGGTGACTGCTCCCCCCAAGTCCCCATTGGTGACTCCCCCCCCAAGTCCCCAGTGGTGACTCCTCCCCCCAAGTCCCCAGCGATGACTCCTCCCCCCCAAGTCCCCAGTGGTGACTCCTCCCCCCCAAGTCCCCAGTGGTGACTCCTCCCCCACAAGTCGCCCAGTAGTGACTCCTCCCCCCCCCTAGGCCCCCAGTAGTGACTCCTCCCACCCCTAAGTCCCCCAGTAGTGGCTCCTCCCCTCAAGTCCCCATTGGTGACTCCTCCCCCCCAAGTCCCCAGTGCTGACTCCTCCCCCCAAGTCCCCAGTGGTGACTCCTCCCCCCAAGTCCCCAGTGATGACTCCTCCCCCCCAAGTCCCCAGTGGTGACTCCTCCCCCGAAGTCCCCAGTGGTGACTCCTACCCCACAAGTCGCCCAGTAGTGACTCCTCCCCCCCAAGTCCCCCAGTAGTGACTCCTCCCCCCCTAAGTCCCCCAGAAGTGGCTCCTCCCCCCAAGTCCCCAGTGGTGACTCCTCCCCCCAAGTCCCCAGTGGTGACTCCTCCCCCCAAGTCCCCATTGGTGACTCCTCCCCCCCAAGTCCCCAGTGGTGACTCCTCCCCCAAAGTCCCCAGTGGTGACTCCTCCCTCCCCTAAGTCCCCAGTGGTGACTCCTCCCCCCAAGTCCCCAGTGGTGACTCCTCACCCCCAAGTCCCCAGTGGTGACTAATCCCCCCAAGTCCCCAATGGTGGCTCCCCCCAAGTCCCCATTGGTGATTCCTCCCTCCAAGTCTCCAGTAGTGACTCCACCCCCCCAAGTCCCCCAGTAGTGACTCCTCCCCCCAAGTCCACAGTGGTGACTCCTCCCCCCCAAGTCCCCATTGGTGACTCCTCCCTCCAAGTCCCCCAGTAGTGACTCCTTCCCCCCCAAGTCCCCCAGTAGTGACTCCTCCCCCCCAAGCCCCCAGTGTTGACTCCCCCCAAGTCCCCAGTGGTGACTCCTCCCCCCAAGTCCCCAGTGGTGACTCCTTCCCCCCAAGTCCCCAGTGGTGACTCCTCCCCCAAGTCCCCAGTGGTGACTCCCCCCAAGTCCCCCAGTAGTGACTCCTCCCCCAAGTCCCCATTGGTGACTCCTCCTCCCCAAGTCCCCAGTGGTGACTCCTCATCCCAAGTCCCCAGTGGTGACTCCTCCACCCCTAAGTCCCCAGTGGTGACTCCTCCCCCCAAGTCCCCAGTGGTGACTCCTCCCCCCAAGTCCCCAGTGGTGACTAATCTCCAAAAGTTCCCAGTGGTGACTCCCCCCCAAGTCCCCAGTGGTGACTCCACCCCCCAAGTCCCTATTGGTGACTCCTCCTCCCCAAGTCCCCAATGGTGACTCCTCCCCCAAGTCCCCAGTGGTGACTCCTCCACCCCTAAGTCCCCAGTGGTGACTCCTCCCCCAAGTCCCCAGTGGTGACTCCCCCCAAGTCCCCAGTGGTGACTAATCCCCCCAAGTTCCAAGTGGTGACTCCCCCAAGTCCCCAGTGGTGACTCCTCCCCCCAAGTACCCAGTAGTGACTCCTCCCCCCAAGTAGCCCAGTAGTGACTCCCCTCCATGTCCCCCAGTAGTGACTCCTCCCCCCCAAGTCCCCAGTGGTGACTCCTCCCCCCAAGTCCCCCAGTAGTGACTCCTCCCCCCAAGTCCCCAGTGTTGACTCCTTCACCCCAAGTCCCAAGTGGTGACTCCTCCCCCCAAGTCCCCATTGGTGACTCCTCTCCCCCAAGTCCCCAGTGGTGACTCCTCCCTCCCAAGACCCCAGTGGTGACTCCTCCCCCCTAAATCCCCAGTGGTGACTCCTCCCCCTAAGTCCCCAGTGGTGACTCCCCCCAAGTCCCCAGTGGTGACTCCTCCTCCCAAGTCCCCAGTGGAGACTCCTCCCCTAAGACCCCCAGTGGTAACTCCACCCCCAGTCCCCAGTGGTGACTCCACCTCCCAGTCCCCAGTGGTGACTCCACTAACCTCCCTCTAGCCTCCAGTGGTGACTCCACTAACCCCCCCCAGTTCCCAGTGATGACTCCACCCTCCAAGTCCCCAGTGGTGACTCCACCCCCTCAGTCCACCAGTGGTGATCCCACACACCCCAGTAACCAGTGGTGACTCCTCCCCCCAAGTACCCAGTAGTGACTCCTCCCCCCAAGTAGCCCAGTAGTGACTCCCCTCCATGTCCCCCAGTAGTGACTCCTCCCCCCCAAGTCCCCAGTGGTGACTCCTCCCCCCAAGTACCCAGTAGTGACTCCTCCCCCCAAGTAGCCCAGTAGTGACTCCCCTCCATGTCCCCCAGTAGTGACTCCTCCCCCCCAAGTCCCCAGTGGTGACTCCTCCCCTCAAGTCCCCATTGGGGACTCCTCCCCCCAAGTCCCCAGTGGTGACTCCTGCCCCCAAGTCCCCAGTGATGACTCCTCCCCCCCAAGTCCCCAGTGGTGACTCCTCCCCCCAAGTCCCCAGTGGTGACTCCTCCCCCACAAGTCGCCCAGTAGTGACTCCCCCCCAAGTCCCCCAGTAGTGACTCCTCCCCCCTTAAGTCCCCCAGTAGTGGCTCCTCCCCCCAAGTCCCCAGTGGTGACTCCTCCCCCCCAAGTCCCCAGTGGTGACTCCTCCCCCCAAGTCCCCATTGGTGACTCCTCCCCCCCAAGTCCCCAGTGGTGACTCCTCCCCCAAAGTCCCCAGTGGTGACTCCTCCCCCTCTAAGTCCCCAGTGGTGACTCCTCTCCCCAAGTCCCCAGTGGTGACTCCTCCCCCCCAAGTCCCCAGTGGTGACTAATCCCCACAAGTCCCCAATGGTGGCTCCCCCCCAAGTCCCCAGTGGTGACTCCTCCCTTCAAGTCCCCAGTAGTGACTCCACCCCCCCCCCAAGTCCCCCAGTAGTGACTCCTCCCCCCAAGTCTCCAGTGGTGACTCTTCCCCCCCAAGTCCCCATTGGTGACTCCTCCCTCCAAGTCCCCCAGTAGTGACTCCTCCCCCCCCAAGTCCCCAAGTAGTGACTCCTCCCCCCCAGCCCCCAGTGTTGACTCCCCCCAAGTCCCCAGTGGTGACTCCTCCCCCCCAAGTCCCCATTATTGACTCCTCCCCCCAAGTCCCCAGTGGTGACTCCTCCCCCCAAGTCCCCATTGGTGACTCCTCCCCCCCAAGTCCCCAGTGGTGACTCCTCCCCCAAAGTCCCCAGTGGTGACTCCTCCCCCCCCTAAGTCCCCAGTGGTGACTCCTCTCCCCAAGTCCCCAGTGGTGACTCCTCCCCCCCAAGTCCCCAGTGGTGACTAATCCCCACAAGTCCCCAATGGTGGCTCCCCCCCAAGTCCCCAGTGGTGACTCCTCCCTTCAAGTCCCCAGTAGTGACTCCACCCCCCCCCAAGTCCCCCAGTAGTGACTCCTCCCCCCAAGTCCCCAGTGGTGACTCTTCCCCCCCAAGTCCCCATTGGTGACTCCTCCCTCCAAGTCCCCCAGTAGTGACTCCTCCCCCCCCCAAGTCCCCAAGTAGTGACTCCTCCCCCCAAGCCCCCAGTGTTGACTCCCCCCAAGTCCCCAGTGGTGACTCCTCCCCCCCAAGTCCCCATTATTGACTCCTCCCCCCCAAGTCCCCAGTGGTGACTCCTCCCCCCAAGTCCCCAGTGGTGACTCCTCCCCCCAAGTCCCCCAGTAGTGACTCCTCCCCCCCAAGTCCCCCAGTAGTGACTCCTTCCCGCCAAGTCCCCAGTGGTGACTCCTCCCCTGAAGTCCCCATTGGTGACTCCTCATCCCCAAGTCCCCAGTGTTGACTCCTCCCCCCAAGTCCCCAGTGGTGACTCCTCCACCCCTAAGTCCCCTGCGGTGACTCCTCCCCCCAAGTCCCCAGTGGAGACTCCTCCCCTAAGACCCCCAGTGGTAACTCCACCCCCAGTCCCCAGTGGTGACTCCACCTCCCAGTCCCCAGTGGTGACTCCACTAACCTCCCTCTAGCCTCCAGTGGTGACTCCACTAACCCCCCCCAGTTCCCAGTGATGACTCCACCCTCCAAGTCCCCAGTGGTGACTCCACCCCCTCAGTCCACCAGTGGTGATCCCACACACCCCAGTAACCAGTGGTGACTCCTCCCCCCTCAAGTCCTCCAGTAGTGACTCCTCCCCAAGTCCCCAGTGGTGACTCCTCCCCCCAAGTCCCCAGTGGTGACTCCTCCCCCAAGTCCTCCAGTAGTGACTCCTCCCTCCAAGTCCCCCAGTAGTGACTCCTCCCCCCTCCAAGTCCCCAGTGTTGACTCCTCCACCCCAAGTCCCCAGTGGTGACTCCTCCCCCCCAAGTCCCCATTGGTGACTCCTCCCCCCAAGTCCCCAGTGGTGACTCCTCCCCCAAGACCCCCAGTGGTGACTCCACCCCCCATTCCCCAGTGGTGACTCCACTAACCTCCCTCCAGCCCCCAGTGGGGACTCCACTAACCCCCCCAGTTCCCAGTGATGACTTCACCCCCAAGTCCCTATTGGTGACTCCACCCCCTCAGTCCCCCAGTGGTGACTCCACACCCCTCAAGTCCCCCAGTAGTGACTCCTCCCCCCAAGTCCCCAGGGGTGACTCCTCCCCCCCAAGTCCCCAGTGGTGACTTTTCCCCAAGTCCCCAGTGATGACTCCTCCCCCCAAGTCCCCAGAAGTGACTCCTCCCCCCAAGTCGCCCAGTAGTGACTCCTCCCCCCAAGTCCCCCAGTAGTGACTACTCCCCCCAAGTCCCCAGTGGTGACTCCTCCCCTGAAGTCCCCATTGGTGACTCCTCCTCCCAAGTCCCCAGTGTTGACTCCTCCCCCCAAGTCCCCAGTGGTGACTTCTCCACCCCTAAGTCCCCTGTGGTGACTCCTCCCCCCAAGTCCCCAGTGGTGACTAATCTCCCCAAGTTCCCAGTGGTGACTCCCCCCAAGTCCCCAGTGGTGACTCCTCCTTCCAAGTCCCCATTGGTGACTCCTTTTCCCCAAGTCCCCAATGGTGACTCCTCCCCCAAGTCCCCAAAAGTGACTCCTCCCCCCAAGTCCCCAGTGGTGACTCCTCCCCCCAAGTCCCCCAGTAGTGACTCCTCCCCCCCAAGTCCCCAGTGGTGATTCCTCCCCCCCAATGTCCCCAGTGTTGACTCCTCCACCCCAAGTCCCCAGTGGTGACTCCTCCCCCCAAGTCCCCATTGGTGACTCCTCCCCCCAAGTCCCCAGTGGTGACTCCCCTAAGGTCCCCAGTGGTGACTCCTCCCCCCAAGTCCTCCAGTAGTGACTCCTCCCCCCAAGTCCCCCAGTAGTGACTCCTCCCCCCCAAGTCCCCAGTGGTGACTCCTCCCCCCAAGTCCCCAGTGGTGACTGCTCCCCCCAAGTCCCCATTGGTGACTCGTCCCCCCAAGTCCCCAGTGGTGACTCCTCCCCCCAAGTCCCCAGTGATGACTCCTCCCCCCCAACTCCCCATTGGTGACTCCTCCCCCCAAATCCCCAGTGGTGACTCCTCCCCCACAAGTCGCCCAGTAGTGACTCCTCCCCCCAAGTCCCCCATTAGTGACTCCTCCCACCCCTAAGTCCCCCAGTAGTGGCTCCTCCACCCAAGTCCCCAGTAGTGACTCCTCCTCCCAAGTCCCCAGTGGTGACTCTTCCCCCCCAAGTCCCCATTGGTGTCTCCTCCCTCCAAGTCCCCCAGTAGTGCTTCCCCCCCCAAGTCCCCAAGTAGTGACTCCTCCCCCCCAAGCCCCCAGTGTTGACTCCCCCCAAGTCCCCAGTGGTGACTCCTCCCCCCCAAGTCCCCATTATTGACTCCTCCCCCCCAAGTCCCCAGTGGTGACTCCTCCCCCCAAGTCCCCATTGGTGACTCCTCCCCCCCAAGTCCCCAGTGGTGACTCCTCCCCCAAAGTCCCCAGTGGTGACTCCTCCCCCCCCTAAGTCCCCAGTGGTGACTCCTCTCCCCAAGTCCCCAGTGGTGACTCCTCCCCCCCAAGTCCCCAGTGGTGACTAATCCCCACAAGTCCCCAATGGTGGCTCCCCCCCAAGTCCCCAGTGGTGACTCCTCCCTTCAAGTCCCCAGTAGTGACTCCACCCCCCCCAAGTCCCCCAGTAGTGACTCCTCCCCCCAAGTCCCCAGTGGTGACTCTTCCCCCCCAAGTCCCCATTGGTGACTCCTCCCTCCAAGTCCCCCAGTAGTGACTCCTCCCCCCCCCAAGTCCCCAAGTAGTGACTCCTCCCCCCAAGCCCCCAGTGTTGACTCCCCCCAAGTCCCCAGTGGTGACTCCTCCCCCCCAAGTCCCCATTATTGACTCCTCCCCCCCAAGTCCCCAGTGGTGACTCCTCCCCCCAAGTCCCCAGTGGTGACTCCTCCCCCCAAGTCCCCCAGTAGTGACTCCTCCCCCCCAAGTCCCCCAGTAGTGACTCCTTCCCACCAAGTCCCCAGTGGTGACTCCTCCCCTGAAGTCCCCATTGGTGACTCCTCATCCCCAAGTCCCCAGTGTTGACTCCTCCCCCCAAGTCCCCAGTGGTGACTCCTCCACCCCTAAGTCCCCTGCGGTGACTCCTCCCCCCAAGTCCCCAGTGGTGACTCCTCCCCCCCCAAGTCCCCAGTGGTGACTAATCTCCCCAAGTTCCCAGTGGTGACTCCCCCCAAGTCCCCAGTGGTGACTCCTCCTTCCAAGTCCCCATTGGTGACTCCTTTTCCCCAAGTCCCCAATGGTGACTCCTCCCCCAAGTCCCCAGTGGTGACTCCTCTACCCCTAAGTCCCCAATGGTGACTCCTCCCCCAAGTCCCCAGTGGTGACTCCCACCCAAGTCCCCAGTGGTGACTAATCCCCCCAAGTTCCAAGTAGTGACTCCCCCCAAGTACCCAGTAGTCACTCCTCCCCCCAAGTAGCCCAGTAGTGACTTCTCTCCATGTCCCCCAGTAGTGACTCCTCCCCCCCAAGTCCCCAGTGGTGACTCCTCCCCCCAAGTCCCCCAGTAGTGACTCCTCCCCCCAAGTCCCCCAGTAGTGACTCCTCCCCCTCCAAGTCCCCAGTGTTGACTCCTCCACCCAAAGTCCACAGTGGTGACTCCTCCCCCCAAGTCCCCATTGGTGACTCCTCCCCCCCAAGTCTCCAGTGGTGACTCCTTCCTCCCAAGACCCCAGTGGTGACTCCTCCCCCCCTAAATCCCCAGTGGTGACTCCTCCCCCTAAGTCCCCAGTGGTGACTTCTTCCAAGTCCCCAGTGGTGACTCCTCCTCCCAAGTCCCCAGTGGAGACTCCTCCTCTAAGACCCCCAGTGGTGACTCCACCCCCCAGTCCCCAGTGGTGACTCCACCCCCCAGTCCCCAGTGGTGACTCCACTAACCTCCCTCTAGCCCCCAGTGGTGACTCCACTAACCCCCCCAGTTCCTAGTGATGACTCCACCCTCCAAGTCCCCAGTGGTGACTCCACCCCCTCAGTCCCCCAGTGGTGACCCCACACACCCCAGTAACCAGTGGTGACTCCTCCCCCCTCAAGTCCTCCAGTAGTGACTCCTCCCCAAGTCCCCAGTGGTGACTCCTCCCCCCAAGTCCCCAGTGGTGACTCCTCCCCCAAGTCCTCCAGTAGTGACTCCTCCCTCCAAGTCCCCCAGTAGTGACTCCTCCCCCCTCCAAGTCCCCAGTGTTGACTCCTCCACCCCAAGTCCCCAGTGGTGACTCCTCCCCCCCAAGTCCCCATTGGTGACTCCTCCCCCCAAGTCCCCAGTGGTGACTCCTCCCCCAAGACCCCCAGTGGTGACTCCACCCCCCATTCCCCAGTGGTGACTCCACTAACCTCCCTCCAGCCCCCAGTGGGGACTCCACTAACACCCCCAGTTCCCAGTGATGACTTCACCCCCAAGTCCCTATTGGTGACTCCACCCCCTCAGTCCCCCAGTGGTGACTCCACACCCCTCAAGTCCCCCAGTAGTGACTCCTCCCCCCAAGTCCCCAGGGGTGACTCCTCCCCCCCAAGTCCCCAGTGGTGACTTTTCCCCAAGTCCCCAGTGATGACTCCTCCCCCCAAGTCCCCAGAAGTGACTCCTCCCCCCAAGTCGCCCAGTAGTGACTCCTCCCCCCAAGTCCCCCAGTAGTGACTACTCCCCCCAAGTCCCCAGTGGTGACTCCTTCCACCAAGTCCCCAATGGTGACTCCTCCCCCCCCTAAATCCCCAGTGGTGAATCCTCCCCCTAAGTCTCCAGTAATGACTCCCCCCAAGTCCCCAGTGGTGACTCCTTCTCCCAAGTCCCCAGTGGTGACTCCTCCTAAAAGACACCCAGTGATGACTCCACCCCCCATTCCCCAGTGGTAACTCCACTAACCTCCCTCCAGTCCCCAGTGGTGACTCCACTAACCCCCTCCAGTTCCCAGTGATGAATCCACCCCCCAAGTCCCCAGTGGTGACTCCACCCCCTCAGTCCCCCAGTGGTGACTCCCCCCAAGTCCCCAGTGGTGACTCCTCCTCCCAAGTCCCCATTGGTGACTCCTCCCCCCCCAAGTCTCCAGTGGTGACTCCTTCCTCCCAAGACCCCAGTGGTGACTCCTCCCCCCCTAAATCCCCAGTGGTGACTCCTCCCCCTAAGTCCCCAGTGGTGACTCCCCCCAAGTCCCCAGTGGTGACTCCTCCTCCCAAGTCCCCAGTGGAGACTCCTCCCCTAAGACCCCCAGTGGTAACTCCACCCCCAGTCCCCAGTGGTGACTCCACCTCCCAGTCCCCAGTGGTGACTCCACTAACCTCCCTCTAGCCTCCAGTGGTGACTCCACTAACCCCCCCCAGTTCCCAGTGATGACTCCACCCTCCAAGTCCCCAGTGGTGACTCCACCCCCTCAGTCCACCAGTGGTGATCCCACACACCCCAGTAACCAGTGGTGACTCCTCCCCCCTCAAGTCCTCCAGTAGTGACTCCTCCCCAAGTCCCCAGTGGTGACTCCTCCCCCCAAGTCCCCAGTGGTGACTCCTCCCCCAAGTCCTCCAGTAGTGACTCCTCCCTCCAAGTCCCCCAGTAGTGACTCCTCCCCCCTCCAAGTCCCCAGTGTTGACTCCTCCACCCCAAGTCCCCAGTGGTGACTCCTCCCCCCCAAGTCCCCATTGGTGACTCCTCCCCCCAAGTCCCCAGTGGTGACTCCTCCCCCAAGACCCCCAGTGGTGACTCCACCCCCCATTCCCCAGTGGTGACTCCACTAACCTCCCTCCAGCCCCCAGTGGGGACTCCACTAACCCCCCCAGTTCCCAGTGATGACTTCACCCCCAAGTCCCTATTGGTGACTCCACCCCCTCAGTCCCCCAGTGGTGACTCCACACCCCTCAAGTCCCCCAGTAGTGACTCCTCCCCTCAAGTCCCCAGGGGTGACTCCTCCCCCCCAAGTCCCCAGTGGTGACTTTTCCCCAAGTCCCCAGTGATGACTCCTCCCCCCAAGTCCCCAGAAGTGACTCCTCCCCCCAAGTCGCCCAGTAGTGACTCCTCCCCCAAGTCCCCCAGTAGTGACTACTCCCCCCAAGTCCCCAGTGGTGACTCCTCCCCTGAAGTCCCCATTGGTGACTCCTCCTCCCCAAGTCCCCAGTGTTGACTCCTCCCCCCAAGTCCCCAGTGGTGACTTCTCCACCCCTAAGTCCCCTGTGGTGACTCCTCCCCCCAAGTCCCCAGTGGTGACTCCTCCCGCCCCAAGTCCCCAGTGGTGACTAATCTCCCCAAGTTCCCAGTGGTGACTCCCCCCAAGTCCCCAGTGGTGACTCCTTCCAAGTCCCCATTGGTGACTCCTTTTCCCCAAGTCCCCAATGGTGACTCCTCCCCCAAGTCCCCAATGGTGACTCCTCCCCCCAAGTCCCCAGTGGTGACTCCTCCCCCCAAGTCCCCTAGTAGTGACTCCTCCCCCCCAAGTCCCCAGTGGTGATTCCTCCCCCCAAGTCCCCAGTGTTGACTCCTCCACCCCAAGTCCCCAGTGGTGACTCCTCCCCCCAAGTCCCCATTGGTGACTCCTCCCCCCAAGTCCCCAGTGGTGACTCCCCCAAGGTGCCCAGTGGTGACTCCTCCCCCCAAGTCCTCCAGTAGTGACTCCTCCCCCCAAGTCCCCCAGTAGTGACTCCTCCCCCCAAGTCCCCAGTGGTGACTCCTCCCCCCAAGTCCCCAGTGGTGACTGCTCCCCCCAAGTCCCCATTGGTGACTCGTCCCCCCAAGTCCCCAGTGGTGACTCCTCCCCCCAAGTCCCCAGTGATGACTCCTCCCCCCCAACTCCCCATTGGTGACTCCTCCCCCCAAATCCCCAGTGGTGACTCCTCCCCCACAAGTCGCCCAGTAGTGACTCCTCCCCCCAAGTCCCCCATTAGTGACTCCTCCCACCCCTAAGTCCCCCAGTAGTGGCTCCTCCCCCCAAGTCCCCAGTAGTGACTCCTCCTCCCAAGTCCCCAGTGGTGACTCTTCCCCCCCAAGTCCCCATTGGTGATTCCTCCCTCCAAGTCCCCCAGTAGTGCTCCCCCCCCCCAAGTCCCCCAGTAGTGACTCCTCCCCCCAAGTCCCCAGTGGTGACTCTTCCCCCCCAAGTCCCCATTGGTGACTCCTCCCTCCAAGTCCCCCAGTAGTGACTCCTCCCCCCCCAAGTCCCCAAGTAGTGACTCCTCCCCCCCAGCCCCCAGTGTTGACTCCCCCCAAGTCCCCAGTGGTGACTCCTCCCCCCCAAGTCCCCATTATTGACTCCTCCCCCCCAAGTCCCCAGTGGTGACTCCTCCCCCCAAGTCCCCATTGGTGACTCCTCCCCCCCAAGTCCCCAGTGGTGACTCCTCCCCCAAAGTCCCCAGTGGTGACTCCTCCCCCCCCTAAGTCCCCAGTGGTGACTCCTCTCCCCAAGTCCCCAGTGGTGACTCCTCCCCCCCAAGTCCCCAGTGGTGACTAATCCCCACAAGTCCCCAATGGTGGCTCCCCCCCAAGTCCCCAGTGGTGACTCCTCCCTTCAAGTCCCCAGTAGTGACTCCACCCCCCCCCCAAGTCCCCCAGTAGTGACTCCTCCCCCCAAGTCCCCAGTGGTGACTCTTCCCCCCCAAGTCCCCATTGGTGACTCCTCCCTCCAAGTCCCCCAGTAGTGACTCCTCCCCCCCCCAAGTCCCCAAGTAGTGACTCCTCCCCCCAAGCCCCCAGTGTTGACTCCCCCCAAGTCCCCAGTGGTGACTCCTCCCCCCCAAGTCCCCATTATTGACTCCTCCCCCCCAAGTCCCCAGTGGTGACTCCTCCCCCCAAGTCCCCAGTGGTGACTCCTCCCCCCAAGTCCCCCAGTAGTGACTCCTCCCCCCCAAGTCCCCCAGTAGTGACTCCTTCCCGCCAAGTCCCCAGTGGTGACTCCTCCCCTGAAGTCCCCATTGGTGACTCCTCATCCCCAAGTCCCCAGTGTTGACTCCTCCCCCCAAGTCCCCAGTGGTGACTCCTCCACCCCTAAGTCCCCTGCGGTGACTCCTCCCCCCAAGTCCCCAGTGGAGACTCCTCCCCTAAGACCCCCAGTGGTAACTCCACCCCCAGTCCCCAGTGGTGACTCCACCTCCCAGTCCCCAGTGGTGACTCCACTAACCTCCCTCTAGCCTCCAGTGGTGACTCCACTAACCCCCCCCAGTTCCCAGTGATGACTCCACCCTCCAAGTCCCCAGTGGTGACTCCACCCCCTCAGTCCACCAGTGGTGATCCCACACACCCCAGTAACCAGTGGTGACTCCTCCCCCCTCAAGTCCTCCAGTAGTGACTCCTCCCCAAGTCCCCAGTGGTGACTCCTCCCCCCAAGTCCCCAGTGGTGACTCCTCCCCCAAGTCCTCCAGTAGTGACTCCTCCCTCCAAGTCCCCCAGTAGTGACTCCTCCCCCCTCCAAGTCCCCAGTGTTGACTCCTCCACCCCAAGTCCCCAGTGGTGACTCCTCCCCCCCAAGTCCCCATTGGTGACTCCTCCCCCCAAGTCCCCAGTGGTGACTCCTCCCCCAAGACCCCCAGTGGTGACTCCACCCCCCATTCCCCAGTGGTGACTCCACTAACCTCCCTCCAGCCCCCAGTGGGGACTCCACTAACCCCCCCAGTTCCCAGTGATGACTTCACCCCCAAGTCCCTATTGGTGACTCCACCCCCTCAGTCCCCCAGTGGTGACTCCACACCCCTCAAGTCCCCCAGTAGTGACTCCTCCCCCCAAGTCCCCAGGGGTGACTCCTCCCCCCCAAGTCCCCAGTGGTGACTTTTCCCCAAGTCCCCAGTGATGACTCCTCCCCCCAAGTCCCCAGAAGTGACTCCTCCCCCCAAGTCGCCCAGTAGTGACTCCTCCCCCCAAGTCCCCCAGTAGTGACTACTCCCCCCAAGTCCCCAGTGGTGACTCCTCCCCTGAAGTCCCCATTGGTGACTCCTCCTCCCCAAGTCCCCAGTGTTGACTCCTCCCCCCAAGTCCCCAGTGGTGACTTCTCCACCCCTAAGTCCCCTGTAATGACTCCTCCCCCCAAGTCCCCAGTGGTGACTAATCTCCCCAAGTTCCCAGTGGTGACTCCCCCCAAGTCCCCAGTGGTGACTCCTCCTTCCAAGTCCCCATTGGTGACTCCTTTTCCCCAAGTCCCCAATGGTGACTCCTCCCCCAAGTCCCCAAAAGTGACTCCTCCCCCCAAGTCCCCAGTGGTGACTCCTCCCCCCAAGTCCCCCAGTAGTGACTCCTCCCCCCCAAGTCCCCAGTGGTGATTCCTCCCCCCCAAGTCCCCAGTGTTGACTCCTCCACCCCAAGTCCCCAGTGGTGACTCCTCCCCCCAAGTCCCCATTGGTGACTCCTCCCCCCAAGTCCCCAGTGGTGACTCCCCTAAGGTCCCCAGTGGTGACTCCTCCCCCCAAGTCCTCCAGTAGTGACTCCTCCCCCCAAGTCCCCCAGTAGTGACTCCTCCCCCCCAAGTCCCCAGTGGTGACTCCTCCCCCCAAGTCCCCAGTGGTGACTGCTCCCCCCAAGTCCCCATTGGTGACTCGTCCCCCCAAGTCCCCAGTGGTGACTCCTCCCCCCAAGTCCCCAGTGATGACTCCTCCCCCCCAACTCCCCATTGGTGACTCCTCCCCCCAAATCCCCAGTGGTGACTCCTCCCCCACAAGTCGCCCAGTAGTGACTCCTCCCCCCAAGTCCCCCATTAGTGACTCCTCCCACCCCTAAGTCCCCCAGTAGTGGCTCCTCCACCCAAGTCCCCAGTAGTGACTCCTCCTCCCAAGTCCCCAGTGGTGACTCTTCCCCCCCAAGTCCCCATTGGTGTCTCCTCCCTCCAAGTCCCCCAGTAGTGCTTCCCCCCCCCCAAGTCCCCAAGTAGTGACTCCTCCCCCCCAAGCCCCCAGTGTTGACTCCCCCCAAGTCCCCAGTGGTGACTCCTCCCCCCCAAGTCCCCATTATTGACTCCTCCCCCCCAAGTCCCCAGTGGTGACTCCTCCCCCCAAGTCCCCATTGGTGACTCCTCCCCCCCAAGTCCCCAGTGGTGACTCCTCCCCCAAAGTCCCCAGTGGTGACTCCTCCCCCCCTAAGTCCCCAGTGGTGACTCCTCTCCCCAAGTCCCCAGTGGTGACTCCTCCCCCCCAAGTCCCCAGTGGTGACTAATCCCCACAAGTCCCCAATGGTGGCTCCCCCCCAAGTCCCCAGTGGTGACTCCTCCCTTCAAGTCCCCAGTAGTGACTCCACCCCCCCCCAAGTCCCCCAGTAGTGACTCCTCCCCCCAAGTCCCCAGTGGTGACTCTTCCCCCCCAAGTCCCCATTGGTGACTCCTCCCTCCAAGTCCCCCAGTAGTGACTCCTCCCCCCCCCAAGTCCCCAAGTAGTGACTCCTCCCCCCAAGCCCCCAGTGTTGACTCCCCCCAAGTCCCCAGTGGTGACTCCTCCCCCCCAAGTCCCCATTATTGACTCCTCCCCCCCAAGTCCCCAGTGGTGACTCCTCCCCCCAAGTCCCCAGTGGTGACTCCTCCCCCAAGTCCCCCAGTAGTGACTCCTCCCCCCCAAGTCCCCCAGTAGTGACTCCTTCCCACCAAGTCCCCAGTGGTGACTCCTCCCCTGAAGTCCCCATTGGTGACTCCTCATCCCCAAGTCCCCAGTGTTGACTCCTCCCCCCAAGTCCCCAGTGGTGACTCCTCCACCCCTAAGTCCCCTGCGGTGACTCCTCCCCCCAAGTCCCCAGTGGTGACTCCTCCCCCCCCAAGTCCCCAGTGGTGACTAATCTCCCCAAGTTCCCAGTGGTGACTCCCCCCAAGTCCCCAGTGGTGACTCCTCCTTCCAAGTCCCCATTGGTGACTCCTTTTCCCCAAGTCCCCAATGGTGACTCCTCCCCCAAGTCCCCAGTGGTGACTCCTCTACCCCTAAGTCCCCAATGGTGACTCCTCCCCCAAGTCCCCAGTGGTGACTCCCACCCAAGTCCCCAGTGGTGACTAATCCCCCCAAGTTCCAAGTAGTGACTCCCCCCAAGTACCCAGTAGTCACTCCTCCCCCCAAGTAGCCCAGTAGTGACTTCTCTCCATGTCCCCCAGTAGTGACTCCTCCCCCCCAAGTCCCCAGTGGTGACTCCTCCCCCCAAGTCCCCCAGTAGTGACTCCTCCCCCCAAGTCCCCCAGTAGTGACTCCTCCCCCCCCAAGTCCCCAGTGTTGACTCCTCCACCCAAAGTCCCCAGTGGTGACTCCTCCCCCCAAGTCCCCATTGGTGACTCCTCCCCCCCAAGTCTCCAGTGGTGACTCCTTCCTCCCAAGACCCCAGTGGTGACTCCTCCCCCCCTAAATCCCCAGTGGTGACTCCTCCCCCTAAGTCCCCAGTGGTGACTTCTTCCAAGTCCCCAGTGGTGACTCCTCCTCCCAAGTCCCCAGTGGAGACTCCTCCTCTAAGACCCCCAGTGGTGACTCCACCCCCCAGTCCCCAGTGGTGACTCCACCCCCCAGTCCCCAGTGGTGACTCCACTAACCTCCCTCTAGCCCCCAGTGGTGACTCCACTAACCCCCCCAGTTCCTAGTGATGACTCCACCCTCCAAGTCCCCAGTGGTGACTCCACCCCCTCAGTCCCCCAGTGGTGACCCCACACACCCCAGTAACCAGTGGTGACTCCTCCCCCCTCAAGTCCTCCAGTAGTGACTCCTCCCCAAGTCCCCAGTGGTGACTCCTCCCCCCAAGTCCCCAGTGGTGACTCCTCCCCCAAGTCCTCCAGTAGTGACTCCTCCCTCCAAGTCCCCCAGTAGTGACTCCTCCCCCCTCCAAGTCCCCAGTGTTGACTCCTCCACCCCAAGTCCCCAGTGGTGACTCCTCCCCCCCAAGTCCCCATTGGTGACTCCTCCCCCCAAGTCCCCAGTGGTGACTCCTCCCCCAAGACCCCCAGTGGTGACTCCACCCCCCATTCCCCAGTGGTGACTCCACTAACCTCCCTCCAGCCCCCAGTGGGGACTCCACTAACACCCCCAGTTCCCAGTGATGACTTCACCCCCAAGTCCCTATTGGTGACTCCACCCCCTCAGTCCCCCAGTGGTGACTCCACACCCCTCAAGTCCCCCAGTAGTGACTCCTCCCCCCAAGTCCCCAGGGGTGACTCCTCCCCCCCAAGTCCCCAGTGGTGACTTTTCCCCAAGTCCCCAGTGATGACTCCTCCCCCCAAGTCCCCAGAAGTGACTCCTCCCCCCAAGTCGCCCAGTAGTGACTCCTCCCCCCAAGTCCCCCAGTAGTGACTACTCCCCCCAAGTCCCCAGTGGTGACTCCTTCCACCAAGTCCCCAATGGTGACTCCTCCCCCCCCTAAATCCCCAGTGGTGAATCCTCCCCCTAAGTCTCCAGTAATGACTCCCCCCAAGTCCCCAGTGGTGACTCCTTCTCCCAAGTCCCCAGTGGTGACTCCTCCTAAAAGACACCCAGTGATGACTCCACCCCCCATTCCCCAGTGGTAACTCCACTAACCTCCCTCCAGTCCCCAGTGGTGACTCCACTAACCCCCTCCAGTTCCCAGTGATGAATCCACCCCCCAAGTCCCCAGTGGTGACTCCACCCCCTCAGTCCCCCAGTGGTGACTCCCCCCAAGTCCCCAGTGGTGACTCCTCCTCCCAAGTCCCCATTGGTGACTCCTCCCCCCCCAAGTCTCCAGTGGTGACTCCTTCCTCCCAAGACCCCAGTGGTGACTCCTCCCCCCCTAAATCCCCAGTGGTGACTCCTCCCCCTAAGTCCCCAGTGGTGACTCCCCCCAAGTCCCCAGTGGTGACTCCTCCTCCCAAGTCCCCAGTGGAGACTCCTCCCCTAAGACCCCCAGTGGTAACTCCACCCCCAGTCCCCAGTGGTGACTCCACCTCCCAGTCCCCAGTGGTGACTCCACTAACCTCCCTCTAGCCTCCAGTGGTGACTCCACTAACCCCCCCCAGTTCCCAGTGATGACTCCACCCTCCAAGTCCCCAGTGGTGACTCCACCCCCTCAGTCCACCAGTGGTGATCCCACACACCCCAGTAACCAGTGGTGACTCCTCCCCCCTCAAGTCCTCCAGTAGTGACTCCTCCCCAAGTCCCCAGTGGTGACTCCTCCCCCCAAGTCCCCAGTGGTGACTCCTCCCCCAAGTCCTCCAGTAGTGACTCCTCCCTCCAAGTCCCCCAGTAGTGACTCCTCCCCCCTCCAAGTCCCCAGTGTTGACTCCTCCACCCCAAGTCCCCAGTGGTGACTCCTCCCCCCCAAGTCCCCATTGGTGACTCCTCCCCCCAAGTCCCCAGTGGTGACTCCTCCCCCAAGACCCCCAGTGGTGACTCCACCCCCCATTCCCCAGTGGTGACTCCACTAACCTCCCTCCAGCCCCCAGTGGGGACTCCACTAACCCCCCCAGTTCCCAGTGATGACTTCACCCCCAAGTCCCTATTGGTGACTCCACCCCCTCAGTCCCCCAGTGGTGACTCCACACCCCTCAAGTCCCCCAGTAGTGACTCCTCCCCTCAAGTCCCCAGGGGTGACTCCTCCCCCCCAAGTCCCCAGTGGTGACTTTTCCCCAAGTCCCCAGTGATGACTCCTCCCCCCAAGTCCCCAGAAGTGACTCCTCCCCCCAAGTCGCCCAGTAGTGACTCCTCCCCCAAGTCCCCCAGTAGTGACTACTCCCCCCAAGTCCCCAGTGGTGACTCCTCCCCTGAAGTCCCCATTGGTGACTCCTCCTCCCCAAGTCCCCAGTGTTGACTCCTCCCCCCAAGTCCCCAGTGGTGACTTCTCCACCCCTAAGTCCCCTGTGGTGACTCCTCCCCAAAAGTCCCCAGTGGTGACTCCTCCCGCCCCAAGTCCCCAGTGGTGACTAATCTCCCCAAGTTCCCAGTGGTGACTCCCCCCAAGTCCCCAGTGGTGACTCCTCCTTCCAAGTCCCCATTGGTGACTCCTTTTCCCCAAGTCCCCAATGGTGACTCCTCCCCCAAGTCCCCAATGGTGACTCCTCCCCCCAAGTCCCCAGTGGTGACTCCTCCCCCCAAGTCCCCCTAGTAGTGACTCCTCCCCCCCAAGTCCCCAGTGGTGATTCCTCCCCCCAAGTCCCCAGTGTTGACTCCTCCACCCCAAGTCCCCAGTGGTGACTCCTCCCCCCAAGTCCCCATTGGTGACTCCTCCCCCCAAGTCCCCAGTGGTGACTCCCCCAAGGTGCCCAGTGGTGACTCCTCCCCCCAAGTCCTCCAGTAGTGACTCCTCCCCCCAAGTCTCCCAGTAGTGACTCCTCCCCCCCAAGTCCCCAGTGGTGACTCCTCCCCCCAAGTCCCCAGTGGTGACTGCTCCCCCCAAGTCCCCATTGGTGACTCGTCCCCCCAAGTCCCCAGTGGTGACTCCTCCCCCCAAGTCCCCAGTGATGACTCCTCCCCCCCAACTCCCCATTGGTGACTCCTCCCCCCAAATCCCCAGTGGTGACTCCTCCCCCACAAGTCGCCCAGTAGTGACTCCTCCCCCCAAGTCCCCCATTAGTGACTCCTCCCACCCCTAAGTCCCCCAGTAGTGGCTCCTCCCCCCAAGTCCCCAGTAGTGACTCCTCCTCCCAAGTCCCCAGTGGTGACTCTTCCCCCCCAAGTCCCCATTGGTGACTCCTCCCTCCAAGTCCCCCAGTAGTGCTTCCCCCCCCCAAGTCCCCAAGTAGTGACTCCTCCCCCCCAAGCCCCCAGTGTTGACTCCCCCCAAGTCCCCAGTGGTGACTCCTCCCCCCCAAGTCCCCATTATTGACTCCTCCCCCCCCAAGTCCCCAGTGGTGACTCCTCCCCCCAAGTCCCCATTGGTGACTCCTCCCCCGCAAGTCCCCAGTGGTGACTCCTCCCCCAAAGTCCCCAGTGGTGACTCCTCCCCCCCCCTAAGTCCCCAGTGGTGACTCCTCTCCCCAAGTCCCCAGTGGTGACTCCTCCCCCCCAAGTCCCCAGTGGTGACTAATCCCCACAAGTCCCCAATGGTGGCTCCCCCCCAAGTCCCCAGTGGTGACTCCTCCCTTCAAGTCCCCAGTAGTGACTCCACCCCCCCCCAAGTCCCCCAGTAGTGACTCCTCCCCCCAAGTCCCCAGTGGTGACTCTTCCCCCCCAAGTCCCCATTGGTGACTCCTCCCTCCAAGTCCCCCAGTAGTGACTCCTCCCCCCCCCCAAGTCCCCAAGTAGTGACTCCTCCCCCCAAGCCCCCAGTGTTGACTCCCCCCAAGTCCCCAGTGGTGACTCCTCCCCCCCAAGTCCCCATTATTGACTCCTCCCCCCCAAGTCCCCAGTGGTGACTCCTCCCCCCAAGTCCCCACTGGTGACTCCTCCCCCCAAGTCCCCCAGTAGTGACTCCTCCCCCCCAAGTCCCCCAGTAGTGACTCCTTCCCGCCAAGTCCCCAGTGGTGACTCCTCCCCTGAAGTCCCCATTGGTGACTCCTCATCCCCAAGTCCCCAGTGTTGACTCCTCCCCCCAAGTCCCCAGTGGTGACTCCTCCACCCCTAAGTCCCCTGCGGTGACTCCTCCCCCCAAGTCCCCAGTGGTGACTCCTCCCCCCCCAAGTCCCCAGTGGTGACTAATCTCCCCAAGTTCCCAGTGGTGACTCCCCCCAAGTCCCCAGTGGTGACTCCTCCTTCCAAGTCCCCATTGGTGACTCCTTTTCCCCAAGTCCCCAATGGTGACTCCTCCCCCAAGTCCCCAGTGGTGACTCCTCCACCCCTAAGTCCCCAATGGTGACTCCTCCCCCAAGTCCCCAGTGGTGACTCCCACCCAAGTCCCCAGTGGTGACTAATCCCCCCAAGTTCCAAGTAGTGACTCCCCCCAAGTACCCAGTAGTCACTCCTCCCCCCAAGTAGCCCAGTAGTGACTTCTCTCCATGTCCCCCAGTAGTGACTCCTCCCCCCCAAGTCCCCAGTGGTGACTCCTCCCCCCAAGTCCCCCAGTAGTGACTCCTCCCCCCAAGTCCCCCAGTAGTGACTCCTCCCCCCCCAAGTCCCCAGTGTTGACTCCTCCACCCAAAGTCCCCAGTGGTGACTCCTCCCCCCAAGTCCCCATTGGTGACTCCTCCCCCCAAGTCTCCAGTGGTGACTCCTTCCTCCCAAGACCCCAGTGGTGACTCCTCCCCCCCTAAATCCCCAGTGGTGACTCCTCCCCCTAAGTCCCCAGTGGTGACTTCTTCCAAGTCCCCAGTGGTGACTCCTCCTCCCAAGTCCCCAGTGGAGACTCCTCCTCTAAGACCCCCAGTGGTGACTCCACCCCCCAGTCCCCAGTGGTGACTCCACCCCCCAGTCCCCAGTGGTGACTCCACTAACCTCCCTCTAGCCCCCAGTGGTGACTCCACTAACCCCCCCAGTTCCTAGTGATGACTCCACCCTCCAAGTCCCCAGTGGTGACTCCACCCCCTCAGTCCCCCAGTGGTGACCCCACACACCCCAGTAACCAGTGGTGACTCCTCCCCCCTCAAGTCCTCCAGTAGTGACTCCTCCCCAAGTCCCCAGTGGTGACTCCTCCCCCCAAGTCCCCAGTGGTGACTCCTCCCCCAAGTCCTCCAGTAGTGACTCCTCCCTCCAAGTCCCCCAGTAGTGACTCCTCCCCCCTCCAAGTCCCCAGTGTTGACTCCGCCACCCCAAGTCCCCAGTGGTGACTCCTCCCCCCCAAGTCCCCATTGGTGACTCCTCCCCCCAAGTCCCCAGTGGTGACTCCTCCCCCAAGACCCCCAGTGGTGACTCCACCCCCCATTCCCCAGTGGTGACTCCACTAACCTCCCTCCAGCCCCCAGTGGGGACTCCACTAACCCCCCCAGTTCCCAGTGATGACTTCACCCCCAAGTCCCTATTGGTGACTCCACCCCCTCAGTCCCCCAGTGGTGACTCCACACCCCTCAAGTCCCCCAGTAGTGACTTCTCCCCCCAAGTCCCCAGGGGTGACTCCTCCCCCCCAAGTCCCCAGTGGTGACTTTTCCCCAAGTCCCCAGTGATGACTCCTCCCCCCAAGTCCCCAGAAGTGACTCCTCCCCCCAAGTCGCCCAGTAGTGACTCCTCCCCCCAAGTCCCCCAGTAGTGACTACTCCCCCCAAGTCCCCAGTGGTGACTCCTTCCACCAAGTCCCCAATGGTGACTCCTCCCCCCCCTAAATCCCCAGTGGTGAATCCTCCCCCTAAGTCTCCAGTAATGACTCCCCCCAAGTCCCCAGTGGTGACTCCTTCTCCCAAGTCCCCAGTGGTGACTCCTCCTAAAAGACACCCAGTGATGACTCCACCCCCCATTCCCCAGTGGTAACTCCACTAACCTCCCTCCAGTCCCCAGTGGTGACTCCACTAACCCCCTCCAGTTCCCAGTGATGAATCCACCCCCCAAGTCCCCAGTGGTGACTCCACCCCCTCAGTCCCCCAGTGGTGACTCCCCCCAAGTCCCCAGTGGTGACTCCTCCTCCCAAGTCCCCATTGGTGACTCCCCCCCAAGTCTCCAGTGGTGACTCCTTCCTCCCAAGACCCCAGTGGTGACTCCTCCCCCCTAAATCCCCAGTGGTGACTCCTCCCCATAAGTCCCCAGTGGTGACTCCCCCCAAGTCCCCAGTGGTGACTCCTCCTCCCAAGTCCCCAGTGGAGACTCCTCCCCTAAGACCCCCAGTGGTAACTCCACCCCCAGTCCCCAGTGGTGACTCCACCTCCCAGTCCCCAGTGGTGACTCCACTAACCTCCCTCTAGCCTCCAGTGGTGACTCCACTAACCCCCCCCAGTTCCCAGTGATGACTCCACCCTCCAAGTCCCCAGTGGTGACTCCACCCCCTCAGTCCACCAGTGGTGATCCCACACACCCCAGTAACCAGTGGTGACTCCTCCCCCCTCAAGTCCTCCAGTAGTGACTCCTCCCCAAGTCCCCAGTGGTGACTCCTCCCCCCAAGTCCCCAGTGGTGACTCCTCCCCCAAGTCCTCCAGTAGTGACTCCTCCCTCCAAGTCCCCCAGTAGTGACTCCTCCCCCCTCCAAGTCCCCAGTGTTGACTCCTCCACCCCAAGTCCCCAGTGGTGACTCCTCCCCCCCAAGTCCCCATTGGTGACTCCTCCCCCCAAGTCCCCAGTGGTGACTCCTCCCCCAAGACCCCCAGTGGTGACTCCACCCCCCATTCCCCAGTGGTGACTCCACTAACCTCCCTCCAGCCCCCAGTGGGGACTCCACTAACCCCCCCAGTTCCCAGTGATGACTTCACCCCCAAGTCCCTATTGGTGACTCCACCCCCTCAGTCCCCCAGTGGTGACTCCACACCCCTCAAGTCCCCCAGTAGTGACTCCTCCCCCCAAGTCCCCAGGGGTGACTCCTCCCCCCCAAGTCCCCAGTGGTGACTTTTCCCCAAGTCCCCAGTGATGACTCCTCCCCCCAAGTCCCCAGAAGTGACTCCTCCCCCCAAGTCGCCCAGTAGTGACTCCTCCCCCCAAGTCCCCCAGTAGTGACTACTCCCCCCAAGTCCCCAGTGGTGACTCCTTCCACCAAGTCCCCAATGGTGACTCCTCCCCCCCCTAAATCCCCAGTGGTGAATCCTCCCCCTAAGTCTCCAGTAATGACTCCCCCCAAGTCCCCAGTGGTGACTCCTTCTCCCAAGTTCCCAGTGGTGACTCCTCCTAAAAGACACCCAGTGATGACTCCACCCCCCATTCCCCAGTGGTAACTCCACTAACCTCTCTCCAGTCCCCAGTGGTGACTCCACTAACCCCCTCCAGTTCCCAGTGATGAATCCACCCCCCAAGTCCCCAGTGGTGACTCCACCCCCTCAGTCCCCCAGTGGTGACGCCACACACCCCAGTAACCAGTGGTGACTCCTCCCCCTCAAGTCCCCCAGTAGTGACTCCTCCCCCCAAGTCCCCAGGGGTGACTCCTCTCCCCAAGTCCCCAGTGGTGACTTCCCCCCAAGTCCCCAGTGGTGACTCCTCAGCCCAAGTCCCAAGTAGAGACTCCCCCCAAGTCGCCCAGTAGTGACTCCTCCCCCCAAATCCCCCAGTAGTGACTCCTCCCCCCCAAGTCCCCAGTGGTGACTCCCCCCAAGTCCCCAGTGGTGACTCCTCCCCCCCCTAAATCCCCAGTGGTGACTCCTCTACCTAAGTCCCCAGTGGTGACTCCTCCCAAGTCCCCAGTGGTGACTCCTCCCCAAGACCCTCAGTGGTGACTCCACCCCCCAGTCCCCAGTGGTGACTCCACTAACCTCCCCCCAGCCCCCAGCGGTGACTCCACTAACCCCCCCCAGTTCCCAGTGATGACTCCACCCCCCAAGTCCCCAGTGGTGACTCCACCCCCTCAGTCCCCCAGTAGTGACCCCACACACCCCAGTATCTAGTAGTGACTCCTCCCCCCTCAAATCCCCCAGTAGTCACTCCTCCCAAGTCCCCAGTGGTGACTCCTCCCCCCAAGTCCCCAGTGGTGACTCCTCCCCCAAGTCCCCCAGTAGTGACTCCTCCATACCAAGTCCCCCAGTAGTGACTCCTCCCCCCCAAGTCCCCAGTGTTGACTCCTCCCCCCAAGTCCCCAGTGATGACTCCTCCTCCCCAAGTCCCCATTGTTGACTCCTCCCCACAAGTCCCCAGTGGTGACTCCTCCCCCCCAAGTCCCCAGTGGTGACTCCTCCCCCCCCCCCAAGTCGCCCAGTAGTGACTCCTCCCCCCGAAGTCCTCAGTGGTGACTCCTCCCCCCAAGTCCCCAGTGGTGACTCCTCCCCCCAAGTCCCCCAGTAGTTACTCCTCCCCCCAAGTCCCCATAGTAGTGACTCCTCCCCCCAAGTCCCCAGTGGTGACTCCTCCCCCCAAGTCCCTATTGATGACTCCTCCCCCCAAGTCCCCAGTGGTGACTCCTCCCCCCCAAGTCCTCAGTGGTGACTCCTCCCCCCCAAATCCCCAGTAGTGACTCCTCTCTCCCAAGTCGCCCAGTAGTGACTCCTCCCCCCCCCCCAAGTTCCACAGTAGTGACTCCTCCCCACCAAGTCCCCAGTAAAGACTCCTTCCCCCCAAGTCCCCAGTGGTGACTCCTCCCCCAAGTCCCCATTGGTGACTCCTCCCCCAAGTCCCCAGTGGTGACTCCTCCCTTAAAGTCCTCAGTGGTGACTCCTACCCCCCTAACTCCCCAGTGGTGACTCCTTCCCCCCAAGTCCCCAGTGGTGACTCCTCCTCCCAAGTCCCCAGTGGTGACTAATCCCCCCAAGTCCCCAGTGGTGACTCCTCCCCCCCCCAAGTCGCCCAGTAGTGACTCCTCCCCTTCAAGTCCCACAGTAGTGACTCCTCCCCCCGAAGTCCTCAGTGGTGACTCCTCCCCCCAAGTCCCCAGTGGTGACTCCTCCCCCCAAGTCCCCCAGTAGTTACTCCTCCCCCCCCAAGTCCCCCAGTAGTGACTCCTCCCCCCAAGTCCCCAGTGGTGACTCCTCCCCCCAAGTCCCTATTGATGACTCCTCCCCCCAAGTCCCCAGTGGTGACTCCTCCCCCCCAAGTCCTCAGTGGTGACTCCTCCCCCCCAAATCCCCAGTGGTGACTCCTCTTTCCCAAGTCGACCAGTAGTGACTCCTCCCCCCCCCAAGTTCCACAGTAGTGACTCCTCCCCACCAAGTCCCCAGTAAAGACTCCTTCCCCCCAAGTCCCCAGTGGTGACTCCTCCCCCAAGTCCCCATTGGTGACTCCTCCCCCAAGTCCCCAGTGGTGACTCCTCCCTTAAAGTCCTCAGTGGTGACTCCTACCCCCCTAAGTCCCCAGTGGTGACTCCTCCCCCCCATGTCCCCAGTGGTGACTCCTCCTCCCAAGTCCCCAGTGGTGACTAATCCCCCCAAGTCCCCAGTGGTGACTCCCCCCCCCAAGTCCCCAATAGTGACTCCTTCCCCCAAGTCCCCAGTAGTGACTCCTCACCCCTAAATCCCCCAGTAGTGACTCCTCCCCCCAAGTCCCCAGTGGTGACTCCTCCTCCCAAGTCCCTAGTGGTGATTCCTTCCCCCAAGTCCCCCAGTAGTGACTCCTTCCCCCGAAGTCCCCCAGTAGTGACTCCTCCCCCCCAAGTCCCCAGTGTTGACTCCTCCCCCCCCAAGTCCCCAGTAGTGACTCCTCCTCCCAAGTCCCCATTGGTGACTCCTCCCCCAAGTCCCCAGAGGTGACTCTTCCCCCCAAGTCCCCAGTGGTGACTCCTCCCCCCAAGTCCCCCAGTAGTGACTCCTCCCCCCCAAGTACCACAGGAGTGACTCCTTCCTCCAAGTCTCCAGTGGTGACTCCTCCCCCGCAAGTCCCCAGTGGTGACTCCTCCCCCAAGTCCCCATTGGTGACTCCTCCCCCATGTCCCCAGTGGTGACTCCTTCCCCCAAGTCTCCAGTGGTGACTCCCCCCAAAGTCCCCAGTGGTGACTTCTCCCCCAAGTCCCCAGTGGTGACTCCTCCCCCACAAGTCCCCAGTGGTGACTAATCCTCCCAAGTCCCCAGTGATGATATCCCCCAAGTCCCCAGCGGTGACTCCTCCCCCAAGTCCCCAGTAGTGACTCCTCCCCCCAAGTCGCCTAGTAGTGACTCCTCCCCCCCAAGTCCCCCAGTAGTGACTCCTCCCCCCAAGTCCCCAGTGGTGACTCCTCCCCCAAATCCCCAGTGGTGACTCCTCCCTCCAAGTCCCCCAGGAGTGACTCCTCCCCCCCAAGTCCCCCAGTAGTGACTCCTCCCCCCAAGTCCCCAGTGTTGACTCCCCCCAATTCCCCAGTGGTGACTCCTCCCCCCAAGTCCCCATTGGTGACTCCTCCCCCAAGTCCCCAGTGGTGACTCCCCCCTCCCAAGTCCCAAGTGGTGACTCCTCCCCCCAAGTCCCCAGTAGTGACTCCGCCCATGTCCCCAGTGGTGACTCCTCCTCCGAAGTCCCCAGTGGTGACTCCACCCCCCCGAGTCCCCAGTGGTGACTCCACCTCCCCTAGTCCCCAGTGGTGGCTCCACCTCCCCCCAGTCCCCAGTGGTGACTCCACTGTTAGTCCCCAGTAATGACTCTACCCCCCATTCCCCAGTGGTGAATCTACCCCCCAGTCCCCAGTGGTGACTCCACCACCCCCCCAGTCCCCAGTGATGACTCTACAACTTTCCAGTCCCCAGTGGTGACTTCACCCCCCCTGTGATGACTCCCCCCCAGTGCCCCGAATGGTGACTCCACCCCCCAGTCCCCCCAGTAATGACTCCACCCCCTAGTCCCCAGTGGTGACTTCATCCCCCCAGTCCCCCAGTGGTGACTCCACCCCCCCAGTCCCCCAGTGGTTACTCCACCCTCCAGTCTCCTAGTGGTGACTTCACCCCCCAGTCCTCCCAGTGGTGACCACCCCCCTCAGTCCCCAGTGGTTACTCCATCCCCCCCGGTCCCCAGTAGTGACTCCACCCCCAGTCCCCCATTGGTGACTCCACCCCCCAGTCCTCCAGTGGTGACTCCCCCCCCAGTCCCCCAGTGGTGACTCCTCCCCCCAGTCCCTCAGTGGTGACTCCAACCCCCCAGTCCCCCAATGGGGACTCTACCCCCCAGTCCCCCAGTGGTCACTCCCCCCCAGTCCCCCAGTGGTGACTCCTCCCTCCAGTCCCCCAGTGGTGACTCCTCCCCCCATGTCCCCAGTGGTGACTCCTCCCCCCCAAGTGGCCCAGTAGTGACTCCTCCCCCCCCAAGTCCCCCAGTAGTGACTTTTTCCCCCAAGTCCCCATTGGTGACTCCTCCCCCCTAAGTCCCCAGTGGTGACTCCTCCCTCCCAAGTCCCCAGTGGTGACTCCTCCCCCCCTAAATCCCCAGTGGTGACTCCTCCCCCTAAGTCCCCAGTGGTGACTCCCCCCAAGTTCCCAGTGGTGACTCCTCCTCCCAAGTCCCCAGTGGAGACTCCTCCCCTAAGACCCCCAGTGGTGACTCTACCCCCCAGTCCCCAGTGGTGACTCCACCCCCAGTCCCCAGTGGTGACGCCACTAACCTCCCCCTAGCCCCCAGTGGTGACTCCACTAACCCCCCCCAGTAACCAGTGGTGACTCCTCCTCCCTCAAGTCCCCCAGAAGTGACTCCTCCCCAAGTCCCCAGTGGTGACTCCTCCTCCCAAGTCCCCAGAGGTGACTCATCCTCCCAAGTCCTCCAGTAGTGACTCCTCCCTCCAAGTCCCCCAGTAGTGACTCCTCCCCCCTCCAAGTCCCCAGTGTTGACTCCTCCCCCCCAAGTCCCCAGTGGTGACTCCTCCCCACAAGTCCCCAGTGGTGACTCCTCCCCCCCAAGTCCTCAGTGGTGACTCCTCCCCCCCAAATCCCCAGTAGTGACTCCTCTCTCCCAAGTCGCCCAGTAGTGACTCCTCCCCCCCCCCAAGTTCCACAGTAGTGACTCCTCCCCACCAAGTCCCCAGTAAAGACTCCTTCCCCCCAAGTCCCCAGTGGTGACTCCTCCCCCAAGTCCCCATTGGTGACTCCTCCCCCAAGTCCCCAGTGGTGACTTCTCCCTTAAAGTCCTCAGTGGTGACTCCTACCCCCCTAACTCCCCAGTGGTGACTCCTTCCCCCCAAGTCCCCAGTGGTGACTCCTCCTCCCAAGTCCCCAGTGGTGACTAATCCCCCCAAGTCCCCAGTGGTGACTCCTCCCCCCCCCCAAGTCGCCCAGTAGTGACTCCTCCCCTTCAAGTCCCACAGTAGTGACTCCTCCCCCCGAAGTCCTCAGTGGTGACTCCTCCCCCCAAGTCCCCAGTGGTGACTCCTCCCCCCAAGTCCCCCAGTAGTTACTCCTCCCCCCCCAAGTCCCCCAGTAGTGACTCCTCCCCCCAAGTCCCCAGTGGTGACTCCTCCCCCCAAGTCCCTATTGATGACTCCTCCCCCCAAGTCCCCAGTGGTGACTCCTCCCACCCAAGTCCTCAGTGGTGACTCCTCCCCCCCAAATCCCCAGTGGTGACTCCTCTTTCCCAAGTCGACCAGTAGTGACTCCTCCCCCCCCCAAGTTCCATAGTAGTGACTCCTCCCCACCAAGTCCCCAGTAAAGACTCCTTCCCCCCAAGTCCCCAGTGGTGACTCCTCCCCCAAGTCCCCATTGGTGACTCCTCCCCCAAGTCCCCAGTGGTGACTCCTCCCTTAAAGTCCTCAGTGGTGACTCCTACCCCCCTAAGTCCCCAGTGGTGACTCCTCCCCCCCCATGTCCCCAGTGGTGACTCCTCCTCCCAAGTCCCCAGTGGTGACTAATCCCCCCAAGTCCCCAGTGGTGACTCCCCCCCCCCAAGTCCCCAATAGTGACTCCTTCCCCCAAGTCCCCAGTAGTGACTCCTCACCCCTAAATCCCCCAGTAGTGACTCCTCCCCCCAAGTCCCCAGTGGTGACTCCTCCCCCAAGTCCCTAGTGGTGATTCCTTCCCCCAAGTCCCCCAGTAGTGACTCCTTCCCCCGAAGTCCCCCAGTAGTGACTCCTCCCCCCCAAGTCCCCAGTGTTGACTCCTCCCCCCCCAAGTCCCCAGTAGTGACTCCTCCTCCCAAGTCCCCATTGGTGACTCCTCCCCCAAGTCCCCAGAGGTGACTCTTCCCCCCAAGTCCCCAGTGGTGACTCCTCCCCCCAAGTCCGCCAGTAGTGACTCCTCCCCCCCAAGTACCACAGGAGTGACTCCTTCCCCCAAGTCTCCAGTGGTGACTCCTCCCCCGCAAGTCCCCAGTGGTGACTCCTCCCCCAAGTCCCCATTGGTGACTCCTCCCCCATGTCCCCAGTGGTGACTCCTTCCCCCAAGTCTCCAGTGGTGACTCCCCCCAAAGTCCCCAGTGGTGACTTCCCCCCCAAGTCCCCAGTGGTGACTCCTCCCCCACAAGTCCCCAGTGGTGACTAATCCCCCCAAGTCCCCAGTGATGATATCCCCCAAGTCCCCAGCGGTGACTCCTCCCCCAAGTCCCCAGTAGTGACTCCTCCCCCCAAGTCGCCTAGTAGTGACTCCTCCCCCCCAAGTCCCCCAGTAGTGACTCCTCCCCCTAAGTCCCCAGTGGTGACTCCTCCCCCAAATCCCCAGTGGTGACTCCTCCCTCCAAGTCCCCCAGGAGTGACTCCTCCCCCCCAAGTCCCCCAGTAGTGACTCCTCCCCCCCAAGTCCCCAGTGTTGACTCCCCCCAATTCCCCAGTGGTGACTCCTCCCCCCCAAGTCCCCATTGGTGACTCCTCCCCCAAGTCCCCAGTGGTGACTCCCCCCTCCCAAGTCCCAAGTGGTGACTCCTCCCCCCAAGTCCCCAGTAGTGACTCCGCCCATGTCCCCAGTGGTGACTCCTCCTCCGAAGTCCCCAGTGGTGACTCCACCCCCCCGAGTCCCCAGTGGTGACTCCACCTCCCCTAGTCCCCAGTGGTGGCTCCACCTCCCCCCAGTCCCCAGTGGTGACTCCACTGTTAGTCCCCAGTAATGACTCTACCCCCCATTCCCCAGTGGTGAATCTACCCCCCAGTCCCCAGTGGTGACTCCACCACCCCCCCAGTCCCCAGTGATGACTCTACAACTTTCCAGTCCCCAGTGGTGACTTCACCCCCCCTGTGATGACTCCCCCCCAGTGCCCCGAATGGTGACTCCACCCCCCAGTCCCCCCAGTAATGACTCCACCCCCTAGTCCCCAGTGGTGACTTCATCCCCCCAGTCCCCCAGTGGTGACTCCATCCCCCCAGTCCCCCAGTGGTTACTCCACCCTCCAGTCTCCTAGTGGTGACTTCACCCCCCAGTCCCCCCAGTGGTGACCACCCCCCTCAGTCCCCAGTGGTTACTCCATCCCCCCCGGTCCCCAGTAGTGACTCCACCCCCAGTCCCCCATTGGTGACTCCACCCCCCAGTCCTCCAGTGGTGACTCCCCCCCCAGTCCCCCAGTGGTGACTCCTCCCCCCAGTCCCTCAGTGGTGACTCCAACCCCCCAGTCCCCCAATGGGGACTCTACCCCCCAGTCCCCCAGTGGTCACTCCCCCCCAGTCCCCCAGTGGTGACTCCTCCCTCCAGTCCCCCAGTGGTGACTCCTCCCCCCATGTCCCCAGTGGTGACTCCTCCCCCCCAAGTGGCCCAGTAGTGACTCCTCCCCCCCCAAGTCCCCCAGTAGTGACTTTTCCCCCAAGTCCCCATTGGTGACTCCTCCCCCCTAAGTCCCCAGTGGTGACTCCTCCCTCCCAAGTCCCCAGTGGTGACTCCTCCCCCCCTAAATCCCCAGTGGTGACTCCTCCCCCTAAGTCCCCAGTGGTGACTCCCCCAAGTCCCCAGTGGTGACTCCTCCTCCCAAGTCCCCAGTGGAGACTCCTCCCCTAAGACCCCCAGTGGTGACTCTACCCCCCAGTCCCCAGTGGTGACTCCACCCCCAGTCCCCAGTGGTGACGCCACTAACCTCCCCCTAGCCCCCAGTGGTGACTCCACTAACCCCCCCCAGTAACCAGTGGTGACTCCTCCTCCCTCAAGTCCCCCAGAAGTGACTCCTCCCCAAGTCCCCAGTGGTGACTCCTCCTCCCAAGTCCCCAGAGGTGACTCATCCTCCCAAGTCCTCCAGTAGTGACTCCTCCCTCCAAGTCCCCCAGTAGTGACTCCTCCCCCCTCCAAGTCCCCAGTGTTGACTCCTCCCCCCCAAGTCCCCAGTGGTGACTCCTCCCCCCAAGTCCCCATTGGTGACTCCTCCCCACAAGTCCCCAGTTTGACTCCTCCCTCCCAAATCTCCAGTGGTGACTCCTCCCCTCCTAAATTCCCAGTGGTGACTCCTCCCCCTAAGTCCCCAGTGTTGACTCCCCCAAGTCCTCAGTGGTGACTCCTCCTCCCAAGTCCCCAGTGGTGACTCCTCCCCCAAGACCCCCAGTGGTGACTCCACCCCCCATTCCCCAGTGGTGACTCCACTAACCTCCCTTCAGCCCCCAGTGGTGACTCCACTAACCCCCCCCCCAGTTCCCAGTGATGACTCCACCCCCCAAGTCCCCATTGGTGACTCCACCCCCTCAGTCCCCCAGTGGTGACCCCACACACCCCAGTAACCAGTGGTGACTCCACACCCCTTAAGTCCCCCAGCAGTGACTCCTCCTCCCAAGTCCCCAGGGGTGACTCCTCCCCCCCAAGTCCCCAGTGGTGACTTTCCCCCAAGTCCCCAGTGGTGACTCCTCCCCCCAAATCCCCAGAAGTGACTCCTCCCCCCAAGTCCCCCAGTAGTGACTACTCCCCCCAAGTCCCCAGTGGTGACTCTAACCCCCAAGTCCCCAATGGTGACTCCTCCCCCCCTAAATCCCCAGTGGTGACTCCTCCCCCTAAGTCCCCAGTGGTGACTCCCCCCAAGTCCCCAGTGGTGACTCCTCCTCCCATGTCCCCAGTGGTGACTCCTCCCCGAAGACACCCAGTGATGACTCCACCCCCCATTCCCCAGTGGTGACTCCACTAACCTCCCTCCAGCCCCCAGTGGTGACTCCACTAACCCCCCCCCCAGTTCCCAGTGATGAATCCACCCCCCAAGTCCCCAGTGGTGACTCCACCCCCTCAGTCCCCCAGTGGTGACCCCACACACCCCAGTAATCAGAGGTGACTCCTCCCCCCAAGTCCCCAGGGGTGACTCCTCTCCCCCAAGTCCCCAGTGGTGACTTCCCCCAAGTCCCCAGTGGTGACTCCTCACCCCAAGTCCCAAGTAGTGACTCCTCCTCCCAAGTTCCCCAGTAGTGACTCCTCCCCCCCAAGTCCCCAGTGGTGACTCCCCCCAAGTCCCCAGTGGTGACTCCTCCCCCCCCTAAATCCCCAGTGGTGACTCCTCCCCCCAAGTCCCCAGTGGTGACATCTCCCCCCAAGTCCGCCAGTAGTGACTCCTCCCCATCAAGTCCCCCAGTAGTGACTCCTCCCCCAAGTCCCCAGTGTTGACTCCCCCCCCAGTCCCCCAGTGGTGACTCCTCCCCCCAGTCCCTCAGTGGTGACTCCAACCCCCCAGTCCCCCAATGGGGACTCTACCCCCCAGTCCCCCAGTGGTCACTCCCCCCCAGTCCCCCAGTGGTGACTCCTCCCTCCAGTCCCCCAGTGGTGACTCCTCCCCCCATGTCCCCAGTGGTGACTCCTCCCCCCCAAGTGGCCCAGTAGTGACTCCTCCCCCCCCAAGTCCCCCAGTAGTGACTTTTCCCCCCAAGTCCCCATTGGTGACTCCTCCCCCCTAAGTCCCCAGTGGTGACTCCTCCCTCCCAAGTCCCCAGTGGTGACTCCTCCCCCCCTAAATCCCCAGTGGTGACTCCTCCCCCTAAGTCCCCAGTGGTGACTCCCCCCAAGTCCCCAGTGGTGACTCCTCCTCCCAAGTCCCCAGTGGAGACTCCTCCCCTAAGACCCCCAGTGGTGACTCTACCCCCCAGTCCCCAGTGGTGACTCCACCCCCAGTCCCCAGTGGTGACGCCACTAACCTCCCCCTAGCCCCCAGTGGTGACTCCACTAACCCCCCCCAGTAACCAGTGGTGACTCCTCCTCCCTCAAGTCCCCCAGAAGTGACTCCTCCCCAAGTCCCCAGTGGTGACTCCTCCTCCCAAGTCCCCAGAGGTGACTCATCCTCCCAAGTCCTCCAGTAGTGACTCCTCCCTCCAAGTCCCCCAGTAGTGACTCCTCCCCCCTCCAAGTCCCCAGTGTTGACTCCTCCCCCCCAAGTCCCCAGTGGTGACTCCTCCCCCCAAGTCCCCATTGGTGACTCCTCCCCACAAGTCCCCAGTTTGACTCCTCCCTCCCAAATCTCCAGTGGTGACTCCTCCCCTCCTAAATTCCCAGTGGTGACTCCTCCCCCTAAGTCCCCAGTGTTGACTCCCCCAAGTCCTCAGTGGTGACTCCTCCTCCCAAGTCCCCAGTGGTGACTCCTCCCCCAAGACCCCCAGTGGTGACTCCACCCCCCATTCCCCAGTGGTGACTCCACTAACCTCCCTTCAGCCCCCAGTGGTGACTCCACTAACCCCCCCCCCAGTTCCCAGTGATGACTCCACCCCCCAAGTCCCCATTGGTGACTCCACCCCCTCAGTCCCCCAGTGGTGACCCCACACACCCCAGTAACCAGTGGTGACTCCACACCCCTTAAGTCCCCCAGCAGTGACTCCTCCTCCCAAGTCCCCAGGGGTGACTCCTCCCCCCCAAGTCCCCAGTGGTGACTTTCCCCCAAGTCCCCAGTGGTGACTCCTCCCCCCAAATCCCCAGAAGTGACTCCTCCCCCCAAGTCCCCCAGTAGTGACTACTCCCCCCAAGTCCCCAGTGGTGACTCTAACCCCCAAGTCCCCAATGGTGACTCCTCCCCCCCTAAATCCCCAGTGGTGACTCCTCCCCCTAAGTCCCCAGTGGTGACTCCCCCCAAGTCCCCAGTGGTGACTCCTCCTCCCATGTCCCCAGTGGTGACTCCTCCCCGAAGACACCCAGTGATGACTCCACCCCCCATTCCCCAGTGGTGACTCCACTAACCTCCCTCCAGCCCCCAGTGGTGACTCCACTAACCCCCCCCCAGTTCCCAGTGATGAATCCACCCCCCAAGTCCCCAGTGGTGACTCCACCCCCTCAGTCCCCCAGTGGTGACCCCACACACCCCAGTAATCAGAGGTGACTCCTCCCCCCAAGTCCCCAGGGGTGACTCCTCTCCCCCAAGTCCCCAGTGGTGACTTCCCCCAAGTCCCCAGTGGTGACTCCTCACCCCAAGTCCCAAGTAGTGACTCCTCCTCCCAAGTTCCCCAGTAGTGACTCCTCCCCCCCAAGTCCCCAGTGGTGACTCCCCCCAAGTCCCCAGTGGTGACTCCTCCCCCCAAGTCCCCAGTGGTGACATCTCCCCCCAAGTCCGCCAGTAGTGACTCCTCCCCATCAAGTCCCCCAGTAGTGACTCCTCCCCCAAGTCCCCAGTGTTGACTCCTCCTCCCAAGTCCCCAGTGGTGACTCCTCCCCCCAAGTCCCCATTGTTGACTCCTCCCCCAAGTCCCCAGTGGTGACTCCTCCCCCCCAAGTCCCCAGTGGTGACTTCTCCCCCCCCAAGTCGCCCAGTAGTGACTCCTCCCCTTCAAGTCCCACAGTAGTGACTCCTCCCCCCGAAGTCCTCAGTGGTGACTCCTCCCCCCAAGTCCCCAGTGTTGACTCCTCCCCCCAAGTCCCACAGTAGTTACTCCTCCCCCCAAGTCCCCCAGTAGTGACTTTTCCCCCCAAGTCCCTAGTGGTGACTCCTTCCCCCAAGTCCCTATTGGTGACTCCTCCCCCCAAGTCCCCAGTGGTGACTCCTCCCCCCCAAGTCCTCAGTGGTGACTCCTCCCCCCCAAATCCCCAGTGGTGACTCCTCTCTCCCAAGTCGCCCAGTAGTGACTCCTCCCCCCCCCCCCAAGTTCCACAGTAGTGACTCCTCCCCACCAAGTCCCCAGTAAAGACTCCTTCCCCCCAAGTCCCCAGTGGTGACTCCTCCCCCAAAGTCCTCAGTGGTGACTCCTACCCCCCTAAGTCCCCAGTGGTGACTCCTCCCCCCCAAGTCCCCAGTGGTGACTCCTCCTCCCAAGTCCCCAGTGGTGACTAATCCCCCCAAGTCCTCAGTGGTGACTCCTCCCCCCAAGTCCCCAGTAGTGACTCCTCCCCCAAGTCCCCCAGTAGTTACTCCTCCCCCCCAAGTCCCCCAGTAGTGACTCCTCTCCCCAAGTCCATAGTGGTGACTCCTCCCCCCAAGTTCCTATTGATGACTCCTCCCCCCAAGTCCCCAGTGGTGACTCCTCCCCCCAAGTCCTCAGTGGTGACTCCTCCCCCCCAAATCCCCAGTGGTGACTCCTCTCTCCCAAGTCGCCCAGTAGTGACTCCTCCCCCCCCCCAAGTTCCACAGTAGTGACTCCTCCCCACCAAGTCCCCAGTAAAGACTCCTTCCCCCCAAGTCCCCAGTGGTGACTCCTCCCCCAAGTCCCCATTGGTGACTCCTCCCCCAAGTCCCCAGTGGTGACTCCTCCCTTAAAGTCCTCAGTGGTGACTCCTACCCCCCTAAGTCCCCAGTGGTGACTCCTCCCCCCCCAAGTCCCCAGTGGTGACTCCTCCTCCCAAGTCCCCAGTGGTGACTAATCCTCCCAAGTCCCCAGTGGTGACTCCCCCCCAAGTCCCCAATAGTGACTCCTCCCCCCAAGTCCCCAGTAGTGACTCCTCACCCCCAAGTCCCCCAGTAGTGACTCCTCCCCCCAAGTCCCCAGTGGTGACTCCTCCCCCCAAGTCCCTAGTGGTGACTCCTTCCCCCAAGTCCCCCAGTAGTGACTCCTCCCCCCCAAGTCCCCTAGTAGTGACTCCTCCCTTCCAAGTCCCCAGTGTTGACTCCTCCCCCCCAAGTCCCCAGTAGTGACTCCTCCTCCCAAGTCCCCATTGGTGACTCCTCCCCCCAAGTCCCCAGAGGTGACTCCTCCCCCCAAGTCCCCAGTGGTGACTCCTCCCCCCAAGTCCCCCAGTAGTGACTCCTCCCCCCCAAGTACCCCAGGAGTGACTCCTTCCCCCAAGTCTCCAGTGGTGACTCCTCCCCCGCAAGTCCCCAGTGGTGACTCCTCCCCCGCAAGTCCCCAGTGGTGACTCCTCCCCCAAGTCCCCAGTGGTGACTCCTCCCCCCAAGTCCCCAGTGGTGACTCCTTCCCCCAAGTCCCCAGTGGTGACTCCCCCCTAAGTCCCCAGTGGTGACTCCTCCCCCAAGTCCCCAGTAGTGACTCCTCCCCCACAAGTCCCCAGTGGTGACTAATCCCCCCAAGTCCCCAGTGATGATATTCCCCAAGTCCCCAGCGGTGACTCCTCCCTTCCAAGTCCCCAGTAGTGACTCCTCCCCCCAAGTCGCCCAGTAGTGACTCCTCCCCCCCAAGTCCCCAGTAGTGACTCCTTCCCCCCAAGTCCCCAGTGGTGACTCCTCTCCCAAAGTCCCCAGTGGTGACTCCTCCCCCCCAAGTCCCCAGTGGTGACTCCTCCTCCCAAGTCCCCAGTGGTGACTAATCCCCCCAAGTCCTCAGTGGTGACTCCTCCCCCCAAGTCCCCAGTAGTGACTCCTCCCCCAAGTCCCGCAGTAGTTACTCCTCCCCCCCCAAGTCCCCCAGTAGTGACTCCTCTTCCCAAGTCCCCAGTGGTGACTCCTCCCCCCAAGTTCCTATTGATGACTCCTCCCCCCAAGTCCCCAGTGGTGACTCCTCCCCCCCAAGTCCTCAGTGGTGACTCCTCCCCCCCAAATCCCCAGTGGTGACTCCTCTCTCCCAAGTCGCCCAGTCGTGACTCCTCCCCCCCCCCCCAAGTTCCACAGTAGTGACTCCTCCCCACCAAGTCCCCAGTAAAGACTCCTTCCCCCCAAGTCCCCAGTGGTGACTCCTCCCCAAGTCCCCATTGGTGACTCCTCCCCCAAGTCCCCAGTGGTGACTCCTCCCTTAAAGTCCTCAGTGGTGACTCCTACCCCCCTAAGTCCCCAGTGGTGACTCCTCCCCCCTAAGTCCCCAGTGGTGACTCCTCCTCCCAAGTCCCCAGTGGTGACTAATCCCCCCAAGTCCCCAGTGGTGACTCCCCCCCAAGTCCCCAATAGTGACTCCTCCCCCCAAGTCCCCAGTAGTGACTCCTCACCCCCAAGTCCCCCAGTAGTGATTCCTCCCCCCAAGTCCCCAGTGGTGACTCCTCCCCCCAAGTCCCTAGTGGTGACTCCTTCCCCCAAGTCCCCCAGTAGTGACTCCTCCCCCCCAAGTCCCCTAGTAGTGACTCCTCCCTTCCAAGTCCCCAGTGTTGACTCCTCCCCCCCAAGTCCCCAGTAGTGACTCCTCCTCCCAAGTCCCCATTGGTGACTCCTCCCCCCAAGTCCCCAGAGGTGACTCCTCCCCCCAAGTCCCCAGTGGTGACTCCTCCCCCCAAGTCCCCCAGTAGTGACTCCTCCCCCCCAAGTACCCCAGGAGTGACTCCTTCCCCCAAGTCTCCAGTGGTGACTCCTCCCCCGCAAGTCCCCAGTGGTGACTCCTCCCCCAAGTCCCCATTGGTGACTCCTCCCCCAAGTCCCCAGTGGTGACTCCTTCCCCCAAGTCCCCAGTGGTGACTCCCCCCTAAGTCCCCAGTGGTGACTCCTCCCCCAAGTCCCCAGTAGTGACTCCTCCCCCACAAGTCCCCAGTGGTGACTAATCCCCCCAAGTCCCCAGTGATGATATTCCCCAAGTCCCCAGCGGTGACTCCTCCCTTCCAAGTCCCCAGTAGTGACTCCTCCCCCCAAGTCGCCCAGTAGTGACTCCTCCCCCCCAAGTCCCCCAGTAGTGACTCCTCCCCCAAGTCCCCAGTGGTGACTCCTCCCACCAAATCCCCAGTGGTGTCTCCTCCCTCCAAGTCCCCCAGGAGTGACTCCTCCCCCCCAAGTCCCCCAGTAGTGACTCCCCCCCAATTCCCCAGTGTTGACTCCCCCCAATTCCCCAGTGGTGACTCCTCCCCCCAAGTCCCCATTGGTGACTCCTCCCCCAAGTCCCCAGTGGTGACTCCTCCCTCCCAAGTCCCCAGTGGTGACTCCTCCCCCCAAGTCCCCAGTAGTGACTCCGCCCATGTCCCCAGTGGTGACTCCACCCCCCCCGAGTCCCCAGTGGTGTCTCCACCTCCCCTAGTCCCCAGTGGTGGCTCCACCTCCCCCCAGTCCCCAGTGGTGACTCCACCGTTAGTCCCCAGTAATGACTCTACCGCCCCCCCATTCCCCAGTGGTGAATCTACCCCCCAGTCCCCATTGGTGACTCCTCCCCCAAGTCCCCAGTGGTGACTCCTCCCTCCCAAGTCCCCAGTGGTGACTCCTCCCCCCAAGTCCCCAGTAGTGACTCCGCCCATGTCCCCAGTGGTGACTCCACCCCCCCCGAGTCCCCAGTGGTGTCTCCACCTCCCCTAGTCCCCAGTGGTGGCTCCACCTCCCCCCAGTCCCCAGTGGTGACTCCACCGTTAGTCCCCAGTAATGACTCTACCCCCCCCCATTCCCCAGTGGTGAATCTTCCCCCCAGTCCCCAGTGGTGACTCCACCACCCCCCCAGTCCCCAGTGATGACTCCACCACCCTCCAGTCCCCAGTGGTGACTTCACCCCCCCTGTGATGACTCCCCCCCCAGTGCCCCCAATGGTGACTCCACCCCCCAGTCCCCCCAGTGATGACTCCACCCCCCAGTCCCCAGTGGTGACTTCATCCCCCCAGTCCCCCAGTGGTGACTCCATCCCCCCAGTCCCCCAGTGGTTACTCCACCCTCCAGTCTCCAAGTGGTGACTTCACCCCCCAGTCCCCCCAGTGGTGACCACCCCCCTCAGTCCCCAGTGGTTACTCCATCTCCCCCGGTCCCCAGTAGTGACTCCACCCCCAGTCCCCCATTGGTGACTCCACCCCCCCAGTCCTCCAGTGGTGACTCCCCCCCCAGTCCCCCAGTGGTGACTCCTCCCCCCAGTCCCTCAGTGGTGACTCCAACCCCCCAGTCCCCCAATGGGGACTCTACCCCCCAGTCCCCCAGTTGTCACTCCCCCCCAGTCCCCCAGTGGTGACTCCTCCCTCCAGTCCCCCAGTGGTGACTCCTCCCCCCATGTCCCCAGTGGTGACTCCTCCCCCTCAAGTCCCCCAGTAGTGACTCCTCCCCCCCAAGTCCCCATTGGTGACTCCTCCCCCCCAAGTCCCCAGTGGTGACTCCTCCCTCCCAAGTCCCCAGTGGTGACTCCTCCCCCCCTAAATCCCCAGTGGTGACTCCTCCCCCTAAGTCCCCAGTGGTGACTCCCCCCAAGTCCCCAGTGGTGACTCCTCCTCCTAAGTCCCCAGTGGAGACTCCTCCCCTAAGACCCCCAGTGGTGACTCTACCCCCGAGTCCCCAGTGGTGACTCCACCCCCAGTCCCCAGTGGTGACGCCACTAACCTCCCCCTAGCCCCCAGTGGTGACTCCACTAACCCCCCCCAGTTCCCAGTGATGACTCCACCCTCCAAGTCCCCAGTGGTGACTCCACCCCCTCAGTCCCTCAGTGGTGACCCCACACACCCCAGTAACCAGTGGTGACTCCTCCTCCCTCAAGTCCCCCAGTAGTGACTCCTCCCCCAAGTCCCCAGTGGTGACTCCTCCTCCCAAGTCCCCAGTGGTGACTCCTCCCCCCAAGTCCTCCAGTAGTGACTCCTCCCTCCAAGTCCCCCAGTAGTGACTCCTCCCCCTCCAAGTCCCCAGTGTTGACTCCTCCCCCCCAAGTCCCCAGTGGTGACTCCCCCCAAGTCCCCATTGGTGACTCCTCCCCACAAGTCCCCAGTGGTGACTCCTCCCTCCCAAATCCCCAGTGGTGACTCCTCCCCTCCTAAATCCCCAGTGGTGACTCATCCCCCTAAGTCCCCAGTGTTGACTCCCCCCAAGTCCCCAGTGGTGACTCCTCCTCCCAAGTCCCCAGTGGTGACTCCTCCCCCAAGACCCCCCAGTGGTGACTCCACCCCCCATTCCCCAGTTGTGACTCCACTAACCTCCCTCCAGCCCCCAGTGGTGACTCCACTAACCCCCCCCCAGTTCCCAGTGATGACTCCACCCCCCAAGTCCCCATTGGTGACTCCACCCCCTTAGTCCCCCAGTGGTGACCCCACACACCCCAGTAACCAGTGGTGACTCCACACCCCTTAAGTCCCCCAGCAATGACTCCTCCCCCCAAGTCCCCAGGGGTGACTCCTCCCCCCCAAGTCCCCAGTGGTGACTTTCCCCCAAGTCCCCAGTGGTGACTCCTCCCCCCAAGTCCCCAGAAGTGACTCCTCCCCCCAAGTCGCCCAGTAGTGACTCCTCCCCCCAAGTCCCCCAGTAGTGACTACTCCCCCCAAGTCCCCAGTGGTGACTCCTACCCCCAAGTCCCCAATGGTGACTCCTCCCCCCCCTAAATCCCCAGTGGTGTCTCCTCCCCCTAAGTCCTCAGTGGTGACTCCCCCCAAGTCCCCAGTGGTGACTCCTACCCCCAAGTCCCCAATGGTGACTCCTCCCCCCCTAAATCCCCAGTGGTGACTCCTCCCCCTAAGTCCTCAGTGGTGACTCCCCCCAAGTCCCCAGTGGTGACTCCTCCTCCCATGTCCCCAGTGGTGACTCCTCCCCGAAGACACCCAGTGATAACTCCACCCCCCATTCCCCAGTCGTGACTCCACTAACCTCCCTCCAGCCCCCAGTGGTGACTCCACTAACCCCCCCCCAGTTCCCAGTGATGAATCCACCCCCCAAGTCCCCAGTGGTGACTCCACCCCCTCAGTCCCCCAGTGGTGACCCCACACACCCCAGTAACCAGAGGTGACTCCTCCCCCCCAAGTCCCCAGAGGTGACTCCTCTCCCCCAAGTCCCCAGTGGTGACTTCCCCCCAAGTCCCCAGTGGTGACTCCTCATCCCAAGTCCCAAGTAGTGACTCCTCCCCCCAAGTCGCCCAGTAGTGACTCCTCCTCCCAAGTTCCCTAGTAGTGACTCCTCCCCACCAAGTCCCCAGTGGTGACTCCCCCCACGTCCCCAGTGGTGACTCCTCCCCTCCCTAAATCCCCAGTGGTGACTCCTCTACCTAAGTCCCCAGTGGTGACTCCCCCCAAGTCCCAAGTGGTGACTCCTCCCAAGTCCCCAGTGGTGACTCCTCCCCCAAGACCCTCAGTGGTGACTCCACCCCTCCAGTCCCCAGTGGTGACTCCACTAACCTCCCCCCAGCCCCCAGCGGTGACTCCACTAACCCCCTTCAGTTCCCAGTGATGACTCCACCCCCCAAGTCCCCAGTGGTGACTCCACCCCCTCAGTCCCCCAGTAGTGACCCCACACACCCCAGTTACCAGTGGTGACTCCTCCCCCCTCAAATCCCCCAGTAGTGACTCCTCCCAAGTCCCCAGTGGTGACTCCTCCCCCCAAGTCCCCAGTGGTGACATCTCCCCCCAAGTCCCCTAGTAGTGACTCCTCCCCATCAAGTCCCCCAGTAGTGACTCCTCCCCCCCAAGTCCCCAGTGGTGACTCCTCCCCCCCAAGTCCCCAGTGGTGACTTCTCCCCCCCAAGTCGCCCAGTAGTGACTCCTCCCCTTCAAGTCCCACAATAGTGACTCCTCCCCCCGAAGTCCTCAGTGGTGACTCCTCCCCCCAAGTCTCCAGTGGAGACTCCTCCCCCCAAGTCCCCCAGTAGTTACTCCTCCCCCCAAGTCCCCCAGTAGTGACTCCTCCCCCCAAGTCCCATGTGGTGACTCCTCCCCCCAAGTCCCTATTGGTGACTCCTCCCCCCAAGTCCCCAGTGGTGACTCCTCCCCCCCAAGTCCTCAGTGGTGACTCCTCCCCCCAAATCCCCAGTGGTGACTCCTCACTCCCAAGTCGCCCAGTAGTGACTCCTCCCCCCCAAGTTCCACAGTAGTGACTTCTCCCCACCAAGTCCTCAGTAAAGACTCCTTCCCCCCAAGTCCCCAGTGGTGACTCCTCCCCAAAGTCCCCATTGGTGACTTCTCCCCCAAGTCCCCAGTGGTGACTCCTCCCCCAAAGTCCTCAGTGGTGACTCCTACCCCCCTAAGTCCCCAGTGGTGACTCCTCCCCCCCAAGTCCCCAGTGGTGACTCCTCCTCCCAAGTCCCCAGTGGTGACTAATCCCCCCAAGTCCTCAGTGGTGACTCCTCCCCCCAAGTCCCCAGTAGTGACTCCTCACCCCCTAGTCTCCCAGTAGTGACTCCTCCCCCCAAGTCCCCAGTGGTGACTCCTCCAACCCAGTCCCTAGTGGTGACTCCTTCCCCAAAGTCCCCCAGTAGTGACTCCTCCCTCCCAAGTCCCCCAGTAGTGACTCCTCCCCCCAAGTCCCCAGTGTTGACTCCTCCCCCCCAAGTCCCCAGTAGTGACTCCTCCTCCCAAGTCCCCATTGGTGACTCCTCCCCCCAAATCCCCAGTGGTGACTCCTCCCCCCAAGTCCCCCAGTAGTTACTCCTCCCCCCAAGTCCCCCAGTAGTGACTCCTCCCCCCAAGTCCCTTGTGGTGACTCCTCCCCCCAAGTCCCTATTGGTGACTCCTCCCCCCAAGTCCCCAGTGGTGACTCCTCCCCCCCAAGTCCTCAGTGGTGACTCCTCCCCCCAAATCCCCAGTGGTGACTCCTCACTCCCAAGTCGCCCAGTAGTGACTCCTCCCCCCCCCAAGTTCCACAGTAGTGACTCCTCCCCACCAAGTCCCCAGTAAAGACTCCTTCCCCCCAAGTCCCCAGTGGTGACTCCTCCCCAAAGTCCCCATTGGTGACTTCTCCCCCACGTCCCCAGTGGTGACTCCTCCCCCAAAGTCCTCAGTGGTGACTCCTACCCCCCTAAGTCCCCAGTGGTGACTCCTCCCCCCCACGTCCCCAGTGGTGACTCCTCCTCCCAAGTCCCCAGTGGTGACTAATCCCCCCAAGTCCTCAGTGGTGACTCCTCCCCCCAAGTCCCCAGTAGTGACTCCTCACCCCCTAGTCTCCCAGTAGTGACTCCTCCCCCCAAGTCCCCAGTGGTGACTCCTCCAACCAAGTCCCTAGTGGTGACTCCTTCCCCCAAGTCCCCCAGTAGTGACTCCTCCCCCCCAAGTCCCCCAGTAGTGACTCCTCCCCCCCAAGTCCCCAGTGTTGACTCCTCCCCCCCAAGTCCCCAGTAGTGACTCCTCCTCCCAAGTCCCCATTGGTGACTCCTCCCCCCAAATCCCCAGTGATGACTCCTCCCCCCAAGTCCCTAGTGGTGACTCCTCCCCCAAGTCTCCCAGTAGTGACTCCTCCCCCCAAGTACCCCAGTAGTGACTCCTCCCCCCGAAGTCTCCAGTGCTGACTCCTCCCCCCAAGTCCCCAGTGGTGACTCCTCCCCCCAAGTCCCCATTGGTGACTCCTCGCCCCCAGTCCCCAGTGTTGACTCCTTCCCCCAAGTCCCCAGTGGTGACTCCCCCCTAAGTCCCCAGTGGTGACTCCTCCCCCAAGTCCCCAGTGGTGACTCCTCCCCCACAAGTCTCCAGTGGTGACTAATCCCCCCAAGTCCGCAGTGGTGATATCCCCCCAAGTCCCCAGCGGTGACTCCTTCCCCCAAGTCCCCAGTAGTGACTCCTCCCCCAAGTCGCCCAGTAGTAACTCCTCCCCCCCAAGTACCCCAGTAGTGACTCCTCCCCCTGAAGTCTCCAGTGCTGACTCCTCCTCCCAAGTCCCCAGTGTTGACTCCCCCCCAATTCCCCAGTGGTGACTCCTCCCCCCAATTCCCCATTGGTGACTCCTCCCCCAAGTCCCCAGTGGTGACTCCTAAGTCCCAAGTCCCCAGTGGTGACTCCTCCCCCCCAAGTCCCCAGTAGTGACTCCGCCCAAGTCCCCAGTGGTGACTCCTCCTCCGAAGTCCCCAGTGGTGACTCCACCCCCCTGAGTCCCCAGTGGTGACTCCACCTCCCCTAGTCCCCAGTGGTGACTCCACCTATCCTCAGTCCCCAGTGGTGACTCCACCGTTAGTCCTCAGTAATGACTCTACCCCCCCATTCCCTAGTGGTGAATCTACCCCCAGTCCCCAGTGGTGACTCCACCACCCCCCCAGTCCCCAGTGATGACTCCACCACCCCCCAGTCCCCAGTGGTGACTTCACCCCCTGTGATGACTCCCCCCCAGTGCCCCCAATGGGGACTCCACCCCCAAGTCCCCCCAGTGATGACTCCACCCCCCAGTCCCCAGTGGTGACTTCATCCCCCCAGTCCCCCAGTGGTGACTCCATCCCCCAAGTCCCCCAGTGGTTACTCCACCCTCCAGTCTCCTAGTGGTGACTTCACCCCATAGTCCCCCCAGTGGTGACCACCCCCCTCAGTCCCCAGTGGTTACTCCATCCCCCCCGGTCCCCAGTAGTGACTCCACCCCCAGTCCCCCAGTGGTGACTCCTCCCCCCAAGTCCCCCAGTAGTTACTCCTCCCCCCAAGTCCCTATTGGTGACTCCTCCTCCCAAGTCCCCAGTGGTGACTCCTCCCCCCAAGTCCTCCAGTAGTGACTCTTCCCTCCAAGTCCCCCAATAGTGACTCCTCCCCCCTCCAAGTCCCCAGTGTTGACTCCTCCCCCCAAGTCCCCAGTGGTGACTCCTTCCCCCAAGTCCCCATTGGTGACTCCTCCCCACAAGTCCCCAGTGGTGACTCCTCCCTCCCAAGTCCCCAGTGGTGACTCCTCTCCTCCTAAATCCCCAGTGGTGACTCCTCCCCCTAAGTCCCCAGTGGTGACTTCTCCCCCCCAAGTCCCCAGTGGTGACTCCTCCCCCAAAGTCCTCAGTGGTGACTCCTACCCCCCGTAAGTCCCCAGTGGTGACTCCTCCCCCCCAATTCCCCAGTGGTGACTCCTCCTCCCAAGTCCCCAGTGGTGACTAATCCCCCCAAGTCCTCAGTGGTGACTCCTCCCCCCAAGTCCCCAGTAGTGACTCCTCACCCCCTAGTCTCCCAGTAGTGACTCCTCCCCCCAAGTCCCCAGTGGTGACTCCTCCAACCAAGTCCCTAGTGGTGACTCCTTCCCCCAACTCCCCCAGTAGTGACTCCTCCCCCCCAAGTCCCCCAGTAGTGACTCCTCCCCCCCAAGTCCCCAGTGTTGACTCCTCCCCCCCAAGTCTAATGTTTACTCCACATAAATCCTAATGTTTACACCACATAAATCCTACTGGGAGATTACTTACTGGGCGACTTGGGGGGAGGAGTCACTACTGGGAGTCACTACTGGAGTAATTAGGATTTATGTGGTGTAAACATTAGGATTTATGTGGAGTAAACATTAGGATTTATGTGGTGTAAACATTAGGATTTATGTGGTGTAAACATTAGGATTTATGTGGTGTAAACATTAGGATTTATGTGGTGTAAACATTAGGATTTATGTGGTGTAAACATTAGGATTTATGTGGTGTAAACATTAGGATTTATGTGGAGTAAACATTAGGATTTATGTGGTGTAAACATTAGGATTTATGTGGTGTAAACATTAGGATTTATGTGGTGTAAACATTAGGATTTATGTGGTGTAGACATTAGGATTGATGTGGAGTAAACATTAGGATTTATGTGGTGTAAACATTAGGATTTATGTGGTGTAAACATTAGGATTTATGTGGTGTAAACATTAGGATTTATGTGGTGTAAACATTAGGATTTATGTGGTGTAAACATTAGGATTTATGTGGTGTAAACATTAGGATTTATGTGGTGTAAACATTAGGATTTATGTGGTGTAAACATTAGGATTTATGTGGTGTAAACATTAGGATTTATGTGGTGTAAACATTAGGATTTATGTGGTGTAAACATTAGGATTTATGTGGTGTACACATTAGGATTTATGTGGTGTAAACAGAGACGGGACTGGTGGCGACAGTAAAGGCGTCAATAAAGGCTTGATGCATTGCGTGTATGCTTTTTGTTGTCTCTGCTTCTCCTCTTCTCTATTATTATATACAATCCTACACCTTAATAACAATAACGAGGCACAAGCACTTGTTACAAAATTAATATTAATAGTTTCTGGCTTATAAACTTCCGTTTAAGCACAAGGGACGTCTTCGCGTGGCAATGTTTACAATCTCTCTGGCTAGCGTCGTCTCCCCCGGTGTTCGTGAGACAAGTAGCCGTCTACACCTCTGGCTAGCGTCGTCTCCCCCGGTGTTCGTGAGACAAGTAGCCGTCTACACCTCTGGCTAGCGTCGTCTCCCCCGGTGTTCGTGAGACAAGTAGTCGTCTACACCTCTGGCTAGCGTCGTCTCCCTCAGTGTTCGTGAGACAAGTAGCCGTCTACACCTCTGGCTAGCGTCGTCTCCCCCGGTGTTCGTGAGACAAGTAGCCGTCTACACCTCTGGCTAGCGTCGTCTCCCCCGGTGTTCGTGAGACAAGTAGCCGTCTACACCTCTGGCTAGCGTCGTCTCCCCCGGTGTTCGTGAGACAAGTAGCCGTCTACACCTCTGGCTAGCGTCGTCTCCCCCGGTGTTCGTGAGACAAGTAGCCGTCTACACCTCTGGCTAGCGTCGTCTCCCTCAGTGTTCGTGAGACAAGTAGCCGTCTACACCTCTGGCTAGCGTCGTCTCCCCCGGTGTTCGTGAGACAAGTAGCCGTCTACACCTCTGGCTAGCGTCGTCTCCCCCGGTGTTCGTGAGACAAGTAGCCGTCTACACCTCTGGCTAGCGTCGTCTCCCCCAGTGTTCGTGAGACAAGTAGCCGTCTACACCTCTGGCTAGCGTCGTCTCCCCCGGTGTTCGTGAGACAAGTAGCCGTCTACACCTCTGGCTAGCGTCGTCTCCCCCGGTGTTCGTGAGACAAGTAGCCGTCTACACCTCTGGCTAGCGTCGTCTCCCCGGTGTTCGTGAGACAAATAGCCGTCTACACCGGATTCACGAAATATTTATATTTTCCACACGCTATTCTTAATTTTTATAGATAATATTTAGCGGTATGCAGTTATTATTCCTTTCTTTAGGATCATGTTGTCTTTCTTGAATAGTGGTTATATCTTAGTGTTCTTATGAGAATGTGGATTTTCTCATGTTTGGATTCAGACGCCTATAGTGTCGAAAACGGCTCGGATTGCAGTTGTTGTTGTTAGAGGAGGAAGCCTCGTGGATCTGTTCTATATATACAGCTTAGGTCGACTGCTAGCAGCCGTGGAGTGAGGACGTTTACCGACCCTCCGTGGCTGTTGGAGTTGTTTGCTGTTTTGGTCGCCAGGTGGTGTGGGCGTCTCTGCCCTACCAGTTTTGTTGCCTGCCTGGCTGCGTTGACGTGGCAGTTCTGACATGGGGGGCCATCTTCCTCCTGTTCAGCGTGTGAACTCCGTGGGCCTGGAGTTCACTTGTAAGGCTGGTTATCCGACCATCGAGATGGTGATGTGTGACATGCTTCGTGTCCCGGTGGAAGCTGTTTACGGTGTGGAGCTAGTTACGGCCCATCGGGTTGTTATTAAGTTCGTGGGGGAGGACGAGTACCGGAACTTCCTCCGTCGGTACGGGGGACGTACGTTGCCGTTGCCAGACGATGCCGGCTCTGTGGCGATTTCGGACCGCAGTGGTGCCCTGACTTATGTCAGTATCCATGGTGCGCCCCTGGAGTTCCCTGATGACCTCCTCTGGCGTTACTTCGGGGGTTTTGGTACTGTTGTCAGCGTGCGGGTGAACACGCTCTCCTCGGGGCGGTATGCTGGGAGGCGTACAAACATTCGCACGTTGGGGATGCGCCTGCGGTCTGATATACCTTCTTCTGTCCGGCTTATGGGGTACTACGTCCGGGTGTATTATGCCCGGCAGCCTCGTACCTGTTTCCGGTGTGGCCTGTTGGGGCATCAGGCTGCCGGGTGCTCTGAGGCCCCTGCTGCTCCTGTCAACTTGTTCCACGACGAGGATTTCCCGCCGCTCCCTCTGGAGGCAAATTCCGGTGATGTTGATGAGGGGGTGCGCGTCCCGTTTGCTGCTGCAGCTCCCCCGGCGGCGCCTGCCGTTCCTCCGGTTGTTGCCGTCCCTCCTCCGGTTCTTGAGGTACCGTCGGTTGGTCTGCCTGATCCTGTCGCTGTTCCAGCTGCTCCCGTGGGCCTTCCTGGAGCTCCCTGTGTGGCGTCGCTGTCTTCTCCCTCGTCTTCTGATGCTGCGCCTGGCCTTGTGTCCGTGACTCGGGTCCCGGATGTGCTGGGTGCTGGGGTGGTTGCGGAGCCTCCTGCTGTGTGTGGCCGGGTTCCCCCTGTGGTTGAGGCTGCTGCCGTCCTGGCGTCGGTTCCTTCGGCTCGTGGTACCCGTGTTTCTGGGTCACTTACCGGCTCGGACGATATCCGGCCGGTGCCCAAACGTTCCCGGCGTTCGTCTTCTTCCTGGGCCGACGTTGGTGATTTCAGTGACTGTGGGGCTTCAGATGTTGACAGTGTGGATACGGATGCGTCGATGTCTCCGCGGTTCGTGGTGGCGGAGGTCCATGTGCCTGCCGGTGCTGGTGCCTGTGTCTCGGACGTGCCTTCGGTTCTCTCTCCGCCGGGGGACTCTCCACAGTGGGGGGTGGTGGCTTCCGCTGCCAGGGATGGTGTGGACTCTGGTGCTGGGCGTGGCCTGGTGGTGACGTTACGGAAGGATGCGCGCCGTCCGGGTTCCCTGCTGTCATCTGGTGGTGTGCCCGGGGCCGCGGGTACCCTTGTGGTGCGGGTGCGCGTTGGGGCCCTGGGGGACGTGTTGCCGGCGTCTGTGATGCCACCGGGTCACTGGTCGAAGATCGCCGAGTTACTGCTGTCTGACGGACCGGAGTGCTTTCGTGGGGGGCAAGTTCCCTTCCTGTGGGGGCGAGTGGCGACTTCTCGCCTCATGAGTACTACCATCTGGGTCCCCAGTTTGCAGGTGTTTGTTGCCCCGGTTCCGGATGTTATGGCGTCCCCGGTGGATGGACGAGACCCTTGGCAATGGGTGCTCTGGGAGGCGTTTAATGTAAGATTCCCGCGGGCCAAGTTCCCGGGCAAGTATGTGCTCTGATTTCCTGAGTATTTGGTCTGACATGCTGTGTGCCCCTCTGGCTGTTTGTTTGCCCTGTTCTATTATGTGCTTCTGCCTCTCCCTTTGTGCGTAGCTTTGCCGTGTGGCATATTAGTTTCTAGTGCTTGGCGCCACTCGTTTCGCGTTTTGGCTTGGCGTTTCGCCTTTTCTGGCTTTGCTATTCACCCTTCACGGGTACGCCGGGGCGCATCCGATCCCACGATCGTCGTCGCCCCTAACTCAACAACAACAACATATATACAGCTTAAACCACATGGTCTCTTTTCCTTCCAGTCATCTGTAGATATAAACCTACAATTCCTGTATAACAGGCTATGTGTTTTGTTTACATATATGTGTGTGTGCGTAACTACCTAAATGTACTTACATGACGAGAGCTACGCTCGTGGTGTCCCGTCTGGATTTATATTACAATAAATGTATAACTTGAGAATAATTTCTGTTTAGGACAAAGGTTCATTTCCCTGTTTGTCAGTAGGCTATCACTGAAACCGTAATATGCTTTCGGACCATCGCAAATACTTAGATAACTACCGAGGTGGTCTGAGAGGGCGGTTCGTGTATGCTTCCCAGTGTGTACGTGTGGGCGTACATATGTGCGGACGTACGTACGTGCGGGTGTACGTATGTGCGGGCGTACATATGTGCTGGAATGCGTCTATTACGCCCGAGTGTTTATTGATGAACACTCATGGGTTTGGCGGTGCTATGAGTCCATGGAAGGCATGAGTATGTGGGCGGCATGAGTGTGTTGGCCAAATATGAGTGTGTGTGTATGTGTACCTCACGAGTGTCATGAGGCATAGGAGCGTGGGTGACACAGGCTCGCAGACTGCACATGTGCCTGTGCAGCATACTCATATGGGAAGCATAGACGTGAGGGCAGCATACATGAGGGCTTCATACACACGTCACACACACACACACACCTGCTAGCGGCATACAAGTGTGTGTGAGGCACTCAGATGTAGGGGGGGGGAGGTGAGTGCCACTGGCCTCAGATGGCAGATGAAGAGTTATGAGGAAAGGGCAGATGAGTGGGGAGGTCCTGGAGTGAAGAGGCAGGTGGATGAGGCTGGATGAGGATGAAAGTGTAGGTGGATGAGGGGGAAGGGGAGGGGGTGAGGGGAAACTACTGTGGACCCTCTCACCTGCTGACATTTGACGCCAACCTCCACCCACTCACTCACCCCTCTCACAGTCCATTCACTCTCACTCACCCTCTCTCACAGTCCAATCACTCTCACTCACCCTCTCTCACAGTCACTCACTCTCACCCTCACAGCTCACTCACTCTCACTCACCCTCTCTCACAGTCACTCACTCTCACTCAGCCCTCTTACAGTTCACTCACTCTCACCCTCACAGTTCACTCACCCCCCAGTATCCTGGAGTATGCAGCCCCAGCATGGAGTCCATATCTAGTGAAGGATAAGACTAAACTGGAAAAGGTTCAAAGGTTTGCCACCAGACTAGTAAACCGAGCTGTGAGGTATGAGCTACGAGGAGAGACTACGGGAATTAAACCTCACTTCGGTGGAAGACAGAAGAGTTAAGGGGGACATGATCACCTCATTCAAGATTCTGAAGGGAATTGATAAGGTAGATAAAGACGGTCTATTTAGCACAAGGGGACACAGGAGGAAACTGAGTGCCCAAATGAGCCACAGAGATATTTGAAAGAACTTTTTTAGTGTCAGAGTGGTTGACAAATGGAATGCATTAGGAAGTGATGTGGTGGAGGCTGACTCCATACACAGTTTCTAGTGTAGATATGATAGAGCCCAATAGGCTCAGGAATTTGTACACCTGTTGATTGACGGTTGAGAGGCGGGACCAAAGAGCCAGAGCTCAACCCCCGCAAACACAACTAGGTGAGTACACACACACGTCAGTTAGCCTAAATTCTCCAATATTCATTCATAAAACTGCCTCACGGGACTGCAGTCTTATCAAACAAAGCTGTCAGGTATTTCTAACTGTCAACACAAATTAACAACTTAACATCTCAATCATTGCAACTGTTGATAAATAGACACTAACTAACCTTGCTATGAGATATAAATACAAGTGCCAAATTTGATTCAGAAGGCAACTCCAGCGTGGCCTAGTCGGATAGAACAAGTTCCTAATCCGGATAGACCTGCGTTCGAGCCTGTCGGAACGGTTGCAAGTACAGGGCACAGATTTCTCTGTGTGTCCCCTCCTGTAGGAGCATCAGTTTCGATAGATTCTCTGGATAGCCGAAGATTGATTGACCGACTCCTTGGAATGTGGGGAAGGGTTGAAGTCCGGGGGGCCACGGACGGATACCTGGATCCACTGACCTCGGGCAGGTCTTTCAATCCACCTGGATTTCAGGTGGGGAGAAGGGAGGCAATTTGGGTCGACACAAATAGCTTCCTGGACCCAAAACCCCATGGATACACGGACACGGACACTCACACGGACACGCACACGGACACTCATGGACTCTGACACGAACCGAAGGTTAGGTTAGGTTAGGTTAGGTTGCTCAGGTTAGGTTGCTCAGGTTAGGTTGCTCAGGTTAGGTTGCTCAGGTTAGGTTGCTCAGGTCAGGTTGCTCAGGTCAGGTTGCTCAGGTTAGGTTGCTCAGGTTAGGTTGCTCAGGTTAGGTTGCTCAGGTTAGGTTGGTTAGGTTAGATAGCTTAGGTTGGTTGGTTAGGTCGATTGGTTAGTTAGGTTGGTTGGATAGCTTAGGTTGGTTGGTTGGTTAGGTTAGGTTGGATAGGTTAGGTTGGTTGGATAGCTTAGGTTGGTTGGTTAGGTTGATTGGTTAGTTAGGTTGGTTGGTTGGTTAGGTTAGATAGCTTAGGTTGGTTGGTTAGGTTAGGTTAGGTTGGTTGGTTAGGTTGCTTGGTTAGGTTGCTTGGTTAGGTTGATTAGGTTAGGTTAGATAGCGTAGGTTGGTTGGTTAGGTTAGGTTGGTTAGGTTGGTTGGTTAGGTTAGGTTGGTTGCTTAGGTTGGTTGCTTAGGTTGCTTAGGTTGGTTGGTTGGTTACGTTGGTTAGGTTGGTTGGTTAGGTTAGGTTGGTTAGGGTTAGATAGCTTACGTTGGTTAGGTTGGTTGGTTAGGTTCGTTGGTTAGGTTAGATAGCTTAGGTTGGTTGGTTAGGTTGGATGGTTAGGTTAGATAGCTTAGGTTGGTTGCTTAGGTTGGTTGGTTGGTTACGTTGGTTAGGTTGGTTGGTTAGGTTAGGTTGGTTAGGGTTAGATAGCTTACGTTGGTTAGGTTGGTTGGTTAGGTTCGTTGGTTAGGTTAGATAGCTTAGGTTGGTTGGTTAGGTTGGATGGTTAGGTTAGATAGCTTAGGTTGGTTGGTTAGGTTAGGTTGCTTAGGTTGGTTAGGTTAGGTTGCTTAGGTTGGTTGCTTAGGTTGCTTAGGTTGGTTAGGTTAGATAGCTTACGTTGGTTAGGTTGTTTGGTTAGGTTAGATTGGTTAGGTTGGTTAGGTTGGTTAGGTTGGTTGGTTAGTTAGGTTGGTTGGTTGGTTAGGTTGGTTAGGTTGGTTGGTTGGTTAGGTTAGGTTGGTTCGTTAGGTTGCTTGGTTAGGTTGGTTGATTAGGTTCTTTGGTTAGGTTGGTTGGTTAGGTTGGTTGGTTAGGTTGTTTGGTTAGGTTGCTTGGTTAGGTTAGATAGCTTAGGTTGGTTGGTTAGGTTAGATAGCTTAGGTTGGTTGGTTAGGTTAGATAGCTAAGGTTGGTTGGATAGGTTGGTTGGTTAGGTTAGATAGCTGAGGTTGGTTGGTTAGGTTGGTTGGTTAGTTAGGTTGGTTTGTTAGGTTGGTTAGGTTGGTTGGTTGGTTAGGTTGCTTAGGTTGGTTACGTTGGTTAGGTTGGTTGGTTACATTAGTTAGGGTGTTGGTTACATTGGTTAGGTTGGTTGGTTACATTGGTTAGGTTGGTTGGTTAGGTTGGTTGGTTACGTTGGTTAGGTTGGTTGGTTGGTTAGGTTAGGTTGGTTAGCAAGGTTAGTTGGTTGGTTAGGTTAGGTTGGTTATGTTGGTTGGTTATGTTGGTTAGGATGGTTGGTTACGTTGGTTAGGTTAGGTTGGGTTGGTTGGTTAGGTTAGGTTAGGTTGGTTGGTTAGGTTGCTTGGTTAGGTTGGTTGATTAGGTTCTTTGGTTAGGTTGGTTGGTTAGGTTGCTTGGTTAGGTTGGTTGGTTAGGTTGCTTGGTTAGGTTGGTTGGTTAGGTTGCTTGGTTAGGTTAGATAGCTTAGGTTGGTTGGATAGGTTAGATAGCTTAGGTTGGTTGGTTAGGTTAGATAGCTTAGGTTGGTTGGTTAGGTTAGATAGCTAAGGTTGGTTGGAAAGGTTGGTTGGTTAGGTTAGATAGCTTAGGTTGGTTGGTTAGGTTGGTTTGTTAGGTTGGTTAAGTTGGTTGGTTGGTTAGGTTGGTTGGTTAGGTTAGGTTGGTTAGGTTAGGTTGCTTAGGTTGGTTGCTTAGGTTGGTTGGTTAGGTTGGTTACGTTGGCTAGGTTGGTTGGGTGGTTAGGTTAGTTAGTTAGATAGCTTAGGTTGGTTAGGTTGGTTGGTTAGGTTGGTTGGTTAGGTTGCTTGGTTAGGTTAGATAGCTTAGGTTGGTTGGTTAGGTTAGTTAGGTTGGTTGGTTAGGTAAGATAGTTTACGTTGGTTAGGTTGGTTGGTTAGTTAGGTTGGTTAGTTAGGTTAGTTGGTTAGATAGCTTAGGTTGGTTGATTAGGTTGGTTGGTTAGTTAGGTTGGTTGGTTGGTTGGTTAGGTTGGTTGGTTAGGTTGGTTGGTTAGGTTAGGTTGGTTAGGTTAAGTTGGTTACATTATTACGTTGGTTAGGTTGGTTGGTTATGTTGGTTGGTTACGTTGGTTAGGATGGTTCGTTACGTTGGTTAGGTTGGTTGGTTGGTTAGGTTAGGTTAGGTTGGTTGGGTTGGTTGGTTAGGTTAGGTTAGGTTGGTTGGTTAGGTTGGTTGATTAGGTTCTTTGGTTAGGTTGGTTGGTTAGGTTGCTTGGTTAGGTTGGTTGGTTAGGTTGCTTGGTTAGGATAGATAGCTTAGGTTGCTTGGTTAGGTTAGATAGCTAAGGTTGGTTGGATAGGTTGGTTGGTTAGGTTAGATAGCTTAGGTTGGTTAGGTTGGTGGGTTAGTTAGGTTGGTTTGTTAGGTTGGTTATGTTGGTTGGTGTGTTAGGTTGGTTGGTTAGGTTAGGTTGCTTAGGTTGGTTGGTTAGGTTGGTTACGTTGGTTAGGTTGGTTGGTTACATTGGTTAAGTTGGTTGGTTACATTAGTTAGGTTGGTTGGTTAGGTTGGTTGGTTAGGTTGGTTAGGTTGGTTGGTTAGGTTGGTTGGTTAGGTTGGTTGGTTAGGTTGGTTGGTTACCTTGGTTAGGTTGGTTGGTTGGTTAGGTTAGGTTGGTTGGTTAGGTTAGGTTGGTTGGTTGGTTGGTTGGTTAGGTTAGGTTGGTTGGTTAGGTTAGTTGGGTTGGTTGGGTTAGGTTACGATCCTTGGTTAGGTTGCTTGGTTAGGTTGCTTGGTTAGGTTGGTTGATTAGGTTCCTTGGTTAGGTTGGTTGGTTAGGTTGCTTGGTTAGGTTGCTTGGTTAGGTTGCTTGGTTAGGTTCCTTGGTTAGGTTGCTTGGTTAGGTTGGTTTGTTAGGTTCCTTGGTTAGGTTAGATAGGCTACCAACAATTACAGCCCCTTTTCTATTTCTACAAACCTAGCCTAAACTAACCTAACTTAACCTGCAAACCTAGCCTATTTCCTAGTCAAAACAAACATAACCTAATCTAAGCTAACCTAGCCTAACGTAACTAACTCCTGGATACCTATTTACTGTTAGGTGAATAGATGTATTCGGTGAAAGGAAATGCTACCTACAATTACAGCCCTTCTTCTATTTCTATTTCTCCAAAACTAGCCTATTTCCTAGCCTAAACTAACCTAACCTAACCTAATCTAACTAACTCCAGGATACCTATTTACTGCTACGTGGACAGAGAAGACACGCTACCAACAATTACTGCCCTATTTCTATTTCAACAAAAATAGCCTATTTCTTAGCCTAAACTAATCTAACCTAATTAAACCTAACCTAACCTAATCTAACCTTACCTATATATATACTTCACTACTCACTAACATCATCACTACCACACTACTCACTAACATCATCACTACCTCCCTACTCACCATCATCATCACTACCTCACCATCATCACTACCTCTCTACTCACCATCATCATCACTACCTCACACTCATCATCACTACCTCCCTACTCACCATCATCATCACTACCTCACCATCATCATCACTACCTCTCTACTCACCATCATCATCATTACCTCACTACTCACCATCATCATCACTACCTCACCATCATCATCACTACCTCTCTACTCACCATCATCATCATTACCTCACTACTCACCATCACTACCACACTACTCACCATCATCACTACCTCACTACTCACCATCATCATCACTACTTCTCTACTCACCACCATCATCATTTCCTCACTACTCACTAACATCATCACTTCCTCACTACTCACCATCATCATTATCATCACTACTCACCATCATCACTACCCACCATCATCACTACCACACTATTCATAAACATCATCCCTACCACACTACTCACCATCATCACTACCACACTACTCACTATCATCATCACTACCACACTGCTCGGAAAATAGTGTGGTAGTGATAGTGAGTAGTGATGATGATGGTGAGTAGTGAGGAGGTGATGATTATGGTGAGTAGTGTGGTAGTGATGATGATGGTGAGAAGTGATAGAAGTGATGATAGTGAGTAGTGTGGTAGTGATGATGGTGAGTAGTGAGGTAGTGATGATGATGGTGAGTAGTGTGGTAGTGATGATGATAGTGAGTAGTGTGGTAGTGATGATGATAGTGAGTAGTGTGGTAGTGATGATGATGGTGAGAAGTGATGATAGTGAGTAGTGTGGTAGTGATGATGGTGAGTAGTGAGGTAGTGATGATGATAGTGAAGTGTGGTAGTGATGATGATGGTGAGTAGTGTGGTAGTGATGATGATGGTGAGTAGTGAGGTAGTGATGATGATGGTGAGTAGTGTGGTAGGGATGATGATAGTGAATAGTGTGGTAGTGGTGATGATGGTGAGTAGTGTGGTAGTGATGATGATAGTGAGTAGTGAGGTAGTGATGATGATGGTGAGAAGTGATGATAGTGAGTAGTGTGGTAGTGATGATGATGGTGAGTAGTGAGGTAGTGATGATGATAGTGAAGTGTGGTAGTGATGATGATGGTGAGTAGTGAGGTAGTGATGATGGTGAGTAGTGTGGTAGTGATGATGATAGTGAATAGTGTGGTAGTGATGATGTTGGCGAGTTGTGAGGTAGTGATAATGATGGTGAGAAGTGATAATAGTGAGTAGTGTGGTAGTGATGATGATGGTGAGTAGTGAGGTAGTGATGATGATAGTGAATAGTGTGGTAGTGATGATGATGGTGATGGTGAGTAGTGAGGTAGTGATGATGATGGTCAGTAGTGTGGTAGTGATAATGATAGTGAATAGTGTGGTAGTGATGATGATGGTGAGTAGTGTGGTAGTGATGATGATAGTGAGTAGTGTGGTAGTGATGATGATAGTGAATAGTGTGGTAGTGATGATGATGGTGAGTAGTGTGGTAGTGATGATGATAGTGAGTAGAGTGGTAGTGATGATGATGGTGAGTAGTGTGGTAGTGATGATGATGGTGAGAAGTGTGGTAGTGATGATGATAGTGAGTAGTGTGGTAGTGATGATGATAGTGAGTAGTGAGGTAGTGATGATGTTGCTAAGTAGTGTGGTAGTGATGTTGATGGTGAGTAGTGATAGAAGTGATGATAGTGAGTAGTGTGGTAGTGATGATGATGGTGAGTAGTGTGGTAGTGATAATGATAGTGATGTAGTGATGATGATGGTGAGTAGTGTGGTAGTGATGATGATGGTGAGTAGTGTGGTAGTGATGATGGTGAGTAGTGTGGTAGTGATGATAATAGTGAGTAGTAAGGTAGTGATGGTGCTGCTAAGTAGTGTGGTAGTGATGTTGATGGTGAGTAGTGTGGTAGTAATGATAGTGAGTAGTGTGGTAGTGATGATGATGGTGAGTAGTGTGGTAGTGATGATGATAGTGAGTAGTGAGGTAGTGATGGTGTTGCTAAGTAGTGTGGTAGTGATGTTGATGGTGAGTAGTGATAGAAGTGATGATAGTGAGTAGTGTGGTAGTGATGATGATGGTGAGTAGTGTGGTAGTGATAATGATAGTGATGATGATGGTGAGTAGTGTGGTAGTGATGATGATGGTGAGTAGTGTGGTAGTGATGATAGTGAGTAGTGAGGTAGTGATGATGGTGAGAAGTGATGATAGTGAGTAGTGTCGTAGTGATGATGATGGAGAGTAGTGAGGTAGTGATGATAGTGAGCAGTGTGGTAGTGATGATGATGGGGAGTAGTGTGGTAGTGATGATGATAGTGAGTAGTGAGGTAGTGATGATGATGGTGAGTAGTGAGGTAGTGATGATGATGGTGAGTAGTGTGGTAGTGATGATGATAGTGAATAGTGTGGTAGTGATGATGATGGTGAGTAGTGAGGTAGTGATGGTGAGAAGTGATAGAAGTGATGATAGTGTGGTTGTGATGATGATGGTGAGTAGTGAGGTATTGATGGTGTTGCTAAGTAGTGTGGTAGTGATAATGATTATGAGTATTGTGGTAGTGATGATGATGGTGAGTAGTGATGTAGTGATGATAATGGTGAGTAGTGAGGTAATGATGATGGTGAGTAGTGTGGTAGTGATGATGGTGAGTAGTGAGGTAGTGATGATGATGGTGATGTAGTGATGATGGTGAGGTAGTGATGATGGTGAGGTAGTGATGATGATGGTGAGGTAGTGATGATGATGGTGAGGTAGTGATGATGATTGTGAGCAGTGAGGTAGTGATGATGGTTAAGAGTAGTGTGGTAGTGATGATGGTAAGTAGTAGTAGTAGGGATGGCTCCACACAGGTGATATTTTTTTTCAGGTCAAATATCGTCTGTGCGGGCCATGGTTTTCAGGTTCCAAAGGGAAAATATCGTCTGTGCGGGCCAGGGTTTTCAGATTCCAATATCGTCTGTGCGGGCCAGGGTTTTCAGATTCCAATATCGTCGGTGTGAGCCAGGGTTTTCAGGTAAATTTTTGTCACAGATGTGGAATTATAGAATTCTTATGAGAAAAATAATTTCCGAGACATAGAAGTTTGTTAAGGCCTTATGGGACAAATTCAAGTAACGTATGTAGCTCTTTAGGGCTTCCAGGAGAACTCTACGGACATATTTTACATGTTTTCAACTTACAAAATCGTCTATGTAAGCCTTAGTTTTCATATAAATTTAGAAAATCACCTGTGTAAGTCATGGTTTTCAGGGTTTCGTACATCACACCCCCCTCCCTCCCCCCTTACCTCGCAATCTGTCGCGTCACCTTTATTTACTTTACGCCCTGACAGCCAGACGGCTCTTATCATATCTTATCTCCATAATATCTCTACCGTCCCTCCTCTCTCTCTCTCTCCTCTTCCTATTTCCTTACAACTATTTTCAGAGTTTCAAATAATCATAGAAGTTTTATTTATATGTTTATGACCGAATTTGTAAAAGGACCATTTTCAGAGAATATTGTCTTAGATGTTTTGTTAAGGAAAACAGGTAACTTATCCATAACATTTAGTTTTATATCCATTTACGGCTATTTCATCTGTAAAGACCAAATTGAACAGAGCCCAGTTTTAAGCTCATATTTCATCAGAGTCCAGTTCTTGATCGAAATTCATCAGAGTCCGCTTTGAGAGCAATATTCATCAGAGACAGTTTTAGCTCATATTTCATCAGAGACCATTTTATACCTAAAAATGAACAGAGTCCACTTTGTTAGCAAATTAGTCAGAGACAGTATTTAGCTCATATTTCATCAGAGTCCAGTTTATGCTCAAATTCGCCAGAGTCTACTTTGAGAGCAATATTCGTCAGAGACAGTTTTAGCTCATATTTCATCAGAGACCATTTTATACCTAAAAATGAACAGAGTCCACTTTGTGAGCAAATTAGTCAGAGACAGTATTTAAGCTCATATTTCATCAGAGTCCAGTTTATACCGAAAATTCGCCAGAGTCTACTTTGAGAGCAAAATTAGTCAGAGACAGTTTTAAGCTCATATTTCATCAGAGTCCAGTTTATACCGAAAATTCGCCAGAGTCTACTTTGAGAGCAAAATTAGTCAGAGACAGTATTCAGCTCATATTTCATCAGAGTCCAATTATCAACAGAAATTCGCCAGAGTCTACTTTGAGAGCAAATTTCATCAGTGTCCTGTAATCTGTGAAAATTTGACAGAGTCCAGTTCTTGATCGAAATTCATCAGAGTCCAGTTTTCTAGCAAATTTCATCAGAGTCCAGTTTTCTAGCAAATTTCATCAGAGTCAAGTTTTAGCCAGAAAATTAACAGAGTCCAATTAACAACACAAATTCACCAGAGTCCACTTTGAGAGCAAAATTCGTCAGAGTCTACTTTGTGAGCAAAATTAGTCAGAGACAGTATTCAGCTCATATTTCATCAGAGTCCAATTATCAACAGAAATTCGCCAGAGTCTACTTTGTGCCAAAATATTCAGAGTCCAGTTCATGATCGAAATTAATCAGAGTCCAATTAAAGACCCAAATTTGACAGAGACCACATTTTAGCTACTAACAGTCCAATCCCCCTGAAATTTTAAACAGTCATACTTCAAAGTTAGTAAATAAGATCAAGTCAGTTACCGAGCTCCAGCTCTTGTCCCCCTGTATTTGCATATTTTCTCTATATTCAGCTGTATTCTTCACTTTTTGTCCGTGTTTTCTGTGTTCATTCCATGTTCTACAAATGTTCACAGTCCCATTCAGTTCATATTTTCACAAGTATCTCCATTTTTTTTCTATAATCTTTCTCTTAGTCTCATTACTTTCTCTACAAATTCTAGTCATATTTTCTATGTTTTCATGTTCATCACATGTTCTCTTTACAACTTTTATACTCAATATTCATGCTAACTTCCATATGTTGTGTTCTTTGTCAATATTCATGTTCCTCTACAAGTTCATATTCCCAGCATGTTCACTGTATTCATCAACTTTTTCTTACATATGTTCTTTGCCATGTTCCTCATATGTTCTCTGGGGTTTTTCCCCTTACATGTTATCTAACGTTCCTTAACTAAAAAATCTTTCACCAATCAACTAAAAACATAGTCACTTTCGTCATTTCTCAACTAAACTTATTATCCAGTCAACTAAAAATAGTCAGAAATAGCCTCGTTCAACACTGTTCTTAACTAAAACAACCTTTCTCTTAGCTAAAAATTGTCAAAGGAAACTTTTTTCAGCACTTTCTTAACAGGCGCTATGTTTCATCAAGAAAAAATTGTCAAAGGAAACTTTCCAAAACTGTTCATAACTAGCTTTTTATCCATCGTCAATCAACTAAAAATAATAACTTTCATCATTTCTTAACTAAACATATTCCCCATTCATCAGAAAATAACCGTGTTCATCATGTTTCATTGTCATTTCATAACTAAAATTATCTGCCAATCATCAGAAAAAGTCACTTTCATCATTTCTTAACTAAACTTATTCCCCAGTCATCAGAAAATAACCGTGTTCTTCATGTTTCATTGCCATTTCTTATCTAAAAATTATCCGCCAATCATCAGAAAAAGTCATGTTCATCATGTTTTGTCTTTTGCTCAACTAAAAGTATTCATCGGTCAACTAAAAATAGTCTCGTTCATCATTTCGTAACAACCATTATGTTTTCGTCAAATAAGAAAATATAGTCACAGATATCTATCATCGTCATTCTTAACTGACATTTTATACTTTGTTGAGCACTAAAATAGCCACTTTCGTCATGTCTTGTCTTTTTCCATAACTAAAAGTATTCATCAGTCAACTAAAAAATAGTTGCTTCATCATGTTTCCTTGTCATTTCTTAACTGAAATATCACTTCTCTCATTTAAAATAGTCATGTGTAACCTCTTTCCAACACTGTTCTTAACTAAAGTAACCTTTCACTTCGCTAAAATAGTCATATTCGTCATTGTTCCTAACTAAAATTATATGTCGTTAAGTAAGAAATATAGTCAAAGACTCTCTTCGAGACATCAAGGACTTACTCAAAGAGATCAAAGTTGCACTCAAAGACATCCTTTTCATTCATCAGAGAAACTTTCTAAGACGTCTTTGTTCATTCAAGTTAATCTCTTGTCCACAAAGTTATTCTGAGCTATCAAACTTGTTCTCAAAGACATCAAATGTTATTCACAGAGTCATCAAAGTTATTTTGTAACTCACTTTGTCCACAAAGTTATTCTGAGCTATCAAACTTGTTCTCAAAGTCATCAAATGTTATTCACAGAGTCATCAAAGTTATTTTGTAACTCACTTTGTTCATAAAAGTTATTCTCAGTCATGTTATGTTATTCTCTAACTCACTTCCATTCATCAAAGACATTCTCTAACTCCTCAAAGTTAATCTCTAAGACAACAAAGTCTTTCTCAGAGCTAACAAACTTGTTCTCAAAGTCATCAAAGTTATTCTAAGACATCATCTTTCATCAAAGATATTCTCTCTAAGTCATCAAAGTTACTTTTCATTACATCAAAGACGCATTCAAATACTACCCATGTTCTCAGAAGTCATTCTCAAAGGCACCAAAGTTATTCAAAGAGCTAACAAAAGTTATTCTCAGAGTCACCTTCGTTCTTCAGAGAAACTTTCCAAAACATCTTTGTTCATCAAAGTTATTCTCAGAGTTAACAAAGGTAATCTCTAACTCACTCTCAGTCATCAAAGTTAATCCAAGAGTCATCAAAGTTAATCTAAGACATCATTTTTCATCAAAGATATTCTCTCTAAACCATCAATGTTCTTCTCTAAGACATAAAAGTTATTCTCAGAGTCACCTTCGTTCGTCAGAGAAACTTTCAAAACATCTTTGTTCATCAAACTTGTTTTCAAAGTCATCAAAAGTTAATCTAAGACATCTTCTTTCATCAAAGTTATTTTCAGAGACATCTAAAGTTATTCTCAGAGCTATCAAACTTGTTCTCAGAGTCATCAAATGTTATTCTCGAAGTCATCAAAGTTATTTTCAGAGACATCTAAAGTTAATTTCTATGTTATAAAGTTATTCTCAGAGACATCTAAAGTTAATCTTGGTCATCAAAGTCTTTCTCAGAGTCATCAAAGTTATTCTCAGAGTCACCTTTGTTATTCAAAGAAGCCTTCTGAGACATCCTCGTTCAACAAAAACTGTCCTCAGAGCCATCAAAAAGTTAAATACAGTCGTCAAAGTTATTCTCTAAGTATCTTTTCGTTCATCAGAGAAGCTTTCTAAGACATCTTTGTTCATCCAAGTTGTTCTCTAAGACATCAATCTTGTTCTCTAAGACATCAAAGATGTTCTCTAAATCATAAAAGTTAATCTCTAAGTTACCTTCGTTCATCAGAGAAACTTTCCAAAACATCTTCGTTCATCAAACTTGTTTTCAAAGTCATCAAATGTTATTCTCGAAGTCATCAAAGTTATTTTCAGAGACATCTAAAGTTAATTTCTATGTTATAAAAGTTATTCTCAGAGACATCTAAAGTTAATCTTGGTCATCAAAGTTAATCTCAGAGTTATCCAAAGATATTCTCATGTCCACAAAAGTTATTCCAAGAGACGTCAAAGTTGTTTCAAAGACATCAAAGTTAATCTCAGAGTTATCAAAAGACATTCTCAGAGACATCTAAAGTTATTCTCTAAGACATCAAAGTTGTTCTAAGAGTTATCAAAAGTTATTCTCAGTCATGATATGTTATTCTCTAACTCACTTCCATTCATCAAAGACATTCTCTAAGTCCTGAAAGTTATTCTCTAAGACAACAAAGTCTTTCTCAGAGCTACCAAAGATGTTCTCTAAATCATAAAAGTTAATCTTAACTCACCTTCGTTCATTAGAGAAACTTTCCAATCCATATTCGTTGACCAGAGTTATTCTCAGAGTCATCAAAGCGATCTCTAATTCATCTTCGTTCTCCAAAGTTGTTCTCTAAGACACCTTCATTCATCAAAGAAACTCTCCTTCTTCCATCATGTTATTCTTTAAGACATCTTCAGTCATAAAATTTTCTCTCCAAAATGTAACTAGTTCAGCTTTTCATACCAAACCTGCATTTCTGTTAAAACATATTTTCTTAGTTGCTTTACCCTAAAACTGTTCTCTGAACTACACTGTTCAAACCTACGTAACCTATCCTCTCCACCCAATGTTACTTAGTTAACGTAACGTTCCTAAACCTAGCTTTACCTATCCTAACATACCTTACCTTACCTTCCCTATCTTACCTAACTTTACCTATCCTAACATAACTTACCTTACCTTCCCTATCTTACCTAACTTTACCTATCCTAACATATCTTACCTTACCTTCCCTAACTTAACCTAACTTTACCTATCCTAACTTAACTTACCTAACTTATTCTGCTTAACATAACTTACCTTACCTTCCCTATCTTACCTAACTTTACCTATCCTATCCTAACCTAACTTGTCTTACCTAACTTAATCTTACTTTCCCAAACTGATGTATCCTAACTTATCTAGTCCAACCAGACATGATCTAACTTATGTATTCCTTCTTGTCTTTGTGTTTCGTCAATCATTGTCTCATATTCATTTACTCATTTCATTAGTTAATTTCTCAAATGGTCACTTATGCATTTCAAGTGCTATTTGTTAGAGATTGGATATTTAAGCATTTCAAAGAATTTTGTTATATATGGGCATTTACTCATTTCAAGGGATAATTTCTCAAATGGACGTTTTTGCATTTCAAGTGTTATTTGTTTAAGATTGGGTATTTAACCATTTCAAAGGATTTTTGTTATATATGGGAACTTACTCGTTTCAAGGGCTAATTTCTCAAATGGTCATTTTTTGCAGATCAAGGGTTATTTGTTAAAGTTCATCAAGTTGCCCATAAGTTGTATTAGTAGGTTCTATCTTATGTTCTTATTCCCCAACCCCTTAACCTAACCTCTTGTAATCTTAGTGTATTTAGTAGGTTCTATCTTATGTTCTTATTCCCCAACCCTTTAACCTATCCTTTCAGATGTAGTTTGTTGAATATATTATCCTTTTCCTAACCTTTCAGATGTAGTTTGTTGAATATATTATCCTTTTCCTAACCTTTCAGATGTAGTTTTGTTTCTCCTTTTTGTATATTTTTACCCAAACCTTCTTTCCTTCTTTACTTTGTTTTCACATATAAGTTCATTCTTTATCATAGTAATAATAAAAATTACAATAGTAAAGAATCAGATCTACTAAGACTTGAAATTGAGAAACAAGAGCTTAAGGGAGTGAGAGCATGAAAGAAGAGCAAGGAGTAAGAGAGAGGGGGCGGAAGAAAATGGGACCAAAGAAGAGAGAATGAGAGAGAGTGTGGGCATGGGAGCACTAAGACTTGAATTGAGAAAAAGAAAAACTAAGTGAATGAGAATGAGGGTGTGAGAATGGGAGCAATAAGACTTGAATTGAGAAAAAGAAAAACTAAGTGAATGAGAATGAGGGTGTGAGAATGGGAGCAATAAGACTTGAATTTGAGAAACAAGAGAGCATTTGAGCAAATGAGGGAGAGAGAGGGGAGGAAGAGAGAGAATAAGGGAGAGAGATAGAAAAGGAGGGTTAGAAGGAGTAGGAGAATCAAAGTAAAGAAGGAAAGATGGTTTGGGTAAAAATATACAAAAAGGAGAAACAAAACTACATCTGAAAGGTTAGGAAAAGGATAATATATTCAACAAACTACATCTGAAAGGTTAGGAAAAGGATAATATATTCAACAAACTACATCTGAAAGGATAGGTTAAAGGGTTGGGGAATAAGAACATAAGATAGAACCTACTAAATACACTAAGATTACAAGAGGTTAGGTTAAGGGGTTGGGGAATAAGAACATAAGATAGAACCTACTAATACAACTTATGGGCAACTTGATGAACTTTAACAAATAACCCTTGATCTGCAAAAAATGACCATTTGAGAAATTAGCCCTTGAAACGAGTAAGTTCCCATATATAACAAAAATCCTTTGAAATGGTTAAATACCCAATCTTAAACAAATAACACTTGAAATGCAAAAACGTCCATTTGAGAAATTATCCCTTGAAATGAGTAAATGCCCATATATAACAAAATTCTTTGAAATGCTTAAATATCCAATCTCTAACAAATAGCACTTGAAATGCATAAGTGACCATTTGAGAAATTAACTAATGAAATGAGTAAATGAATATGAGACAATGATTGACGAAACACAAAGACAAGAAGGAATACATAAGTTAGATCATGTCTGGTTGGACTAGATAAGTTAGGATACATCAGTTTGGGAAAGTAAGATTAAGTTAGGTAAGACAAGTTAGGTTAGGATAGGATAGGTAAAGTTAGGTAAGATAGGGAAGGTAAGGTAAGTTATGTTAAGCAGAATAAGTTAGGTAAGTTAAGTTAGGATAGGTAAAGTTAGGTTAAGTTAGGGAAGGTAAGGTAAGATATGTTAGGATAGGTAAAGTTAGGTAAGATAGGGAAGGTAAGGTAAGTTATGTTAGGATAGGTAAAGTTAGGTAAGATAGGGAAGGTAAGGTAAGGTATGTTAGGATAGGTAAAGCTAGGTTTAGGAACGTTACGTTAACTAAGTAACATTGGGTGGAGAGGATAGGTTACGTAGGTTTGAACAGTGTAGTTCAGAGAACAGTTTTAGGGTAAAGCAACTAAGAAAATATGTTTTAACAGAAATGCAGGTTTGGTATGAAAAGCTGAACTAGTTACATTTTGGAGAGAAAATTTTATGACTGAAGATGTCTTAAAGAATAACATGATGGAAGAAGGAGAGTTTCTTTGATGAATGAAGGTGTCTTAGAGAACAACTTTGGAGAACGAAGATGAATTAGAGATCGCTTTGATGACTCTGAGAATAACTCTGGTCAACGAATATGGATTGGAAAGTTTCTCTAATGAACGAAGGTGAGTTAAGATTAACTTTTATGATTTAGAGAACATCTTTGGTAGCTCTGAGAAAGACTTTGTTGTCTTAGAGAATAACTTTCAGGACTTAGAGAATGTCTTTGATGAATGGAAGTGAGTTAGAGAATAACATATCATGACTGAGAATAACTTTTGATAACTCTTAGAACAACTTTGATGTCTTAGAGAATAACTTTAGATGTCTCTGAGAATGTCTTTTGATAACTCTGAGATTAACTTTGATGTCTTTGAAACAACTTTGACGTCTCTTGGAATAACTTTTGTGGACATGAGAATATCTTTGGATAACTCTGAGATTAACTTTGATGACCAAGATTAACTTTAGATGTCTCTGAGAATAACTTTTATAACATAGAAATTAACTTTAGATGTCTCTGAAAATAACTTTGATGACTTCGAGAATAACATTTGATGACTTTGAAAACAAGTTTGATGAACGAAGATGTTTTGGAAAGTTTCTCTGATGAACGAAGGTAACTTAGAGATTAACTTTTATGATTTAGAGAACATCTTTGATGTCTTAGAGAACAAGATTGATGTCTTAGAGAACAACTTGGATGAACAAAGATGTCTTAGAAAGCTTCTCTGATGAACGAAAAGATACTTAGAGAATAACTTTGACGACTGTATTTAACTTTTTGATGGCTCTGAGGACAGTTTTTGTTGAACGAGGATGTCTCAGAAGGCTTCTTTGAATAACAAAGGTGACTCTGAGAATAACTTTGATGACTCTGAGAAAGACTTTGATGACCAAGATTAACTTTAGATGTCTCTGAGAATAACTTTATAACATAGAAATTAACTTTAGATGTCTCTGAAAATAACTTTGATGACTTCGAGAATAACATTTGATGACTCTGAGAACAAGTTTGATAGCTCTGAGAATAACTTTAGATGTCTCTGAAAATAACTTTGATGAAAGAAGATGTCTTAGATTAACTTTTGATGACTTTGAAAACAAGTTTGATGAACAAAGATGTTTTGAAAGTTTCTCTGACGAACGAAGGTGACTCTGAGAATAACTTTTATGTCTTAGAGAAGAACATTGATGGTTTAGAGAGAATATCTTTGATGAAAAATGATGTCTTAGATTAACTTTGATGACTCTTGGATTAACTTTGATGACTGAGAGTGAGTTAGAGATTACCTTTGTTAACTCTGAGAATAACTTTGATGAACAAAGATGTTTTGGAAAGTTTCTCTGAAGAACGAAGGTGACTCTGAGAATAACTTTTGTTAGCTCTTTGAATAACTTTGGTGCCTTTGAGAATGACTTCTGAGAACATGGGTAGTATTTGAATGCGTCTTTGATGTAATGAAAAGTAACTTTGATGACTTAGAGAGAATATCTTTGATGAAAGATGATGTCTTAGAATAACTTTGATGACTTTGAGAACAAGTTTGTTAGCTCTGAGAAAGACTTTGTTGTCTTAGAGATTAACTTTGAGGAGTTAGAGAATGTCTTTGATGAATGGAAGTGAGTTAGAGAATAACATAACATGACTGAGAATAACTTTTATGAACAAAGTGAGTTACAAAATAACTTTGATGACTCTGTGAATAACATTTGATGACTTTGAGAACAAGTTTGATAGCTCAGAATAACTTTGTGGACAAAGTGAGTTACAAAATAACTTTGATGACTCTGTGAATAACATTTGATGTCTTTGAGAACAAGTTTGATAGCTCAGAATAACTTTGTGGACAAGAGATTAACTTGAATGAACAAAGACGTCTTAGAAAGTTTCTCTGATGAATGAAAAGGATGTCTTTGAGTGCAACTTTGATCTCTTTGAGTAAGTCCTTGATGTCTCGAAGAGAGTCTTTGACTATATTTCTTACTTAACGACATATAATTTTAGTTAGGAACAATGACGAATATGACTATTTTAGCGAAGTGAAAGGTTACTTTAGTTAAGAACAGTGTTGGAAAGAGGTTACACATGACTATTTTAAATGAGAGAAGTGATATTTCAGTTAAGAAATGACAAGGAAACATGATGAAGCAACTATTTTTTAGTTGACTGATGAATACTTTTAGTTATGGAAAAAGACAAGACATGACGAAAGTGGCTATTTTAGTGCTCAACAAAGTATAAAATGTCAGTTAAGAATGACGATGATAGATATCTGTGACTATATTTTCTTATTTGACGAAAACATAATGGTTGTTACGAAATGATGAACGAGACTATTTTTAGTTGACCGATGAATACTTTTAGTTGAGCAAAAGACAAAACATGATGAACATGACTTTTTCTGATGATTGGCGGATAATTTTTAGATAAGAAATGGCAATGAAACATGAAGAACACGGTTATTTTCTGATGACTGGGGAATAAGTTTAGTTAAGAAATGATGAAAGTGACTTTTTCTGATGATTGGCAGATAATTTTAGTTATGAAATGACAATGAAACATGATGAACACGGTTATTTTCTGATGAATGGGGAATATGTTTAGTTAAGAAATGATGAAAGTTATTATTTTTAGTTGATTGACGATGGATAAAAAGCTAGTTATGAACAGTTTTGGAAAGTTTCCTTTGACAATTTTTTCTTGATGAAACATAGCGCCTGTTAAGAAAGTGCTGAAAAAAGTTTCCTTTGACAATTTTTAGCTAAGAGAAAGGTTGTTTTAGTTAAGAACAGTGTTGAACGAGGCTATTTCTGACTATTTTTAGTTGACTGGATAATAAGTTTAGTTGAGAAATGACGAAAGTGACTATGTTTTTAGTTGATTGGTGAAAGATTTTTTAGTTAAGGAACGTTAGATAACATGTAAGGGGAAAAACCCCAGAGAACATATGAGGAACATGGCAAAGAACATATGTAAGAAAAAGTTGATGAATACAGTGAACATGCTGGGAATATGAACTTGTAGAGGAACATGAATATTGACAAAGAACACAACATATGGAAGTTAGCATGAATATTGAGTATAAAAGTTGTAAAGAGAACATGTGATGAACATGAAAACATAGAAAATATGACTAGAATTTGTAGAGAAAGTAATGAGACTAAGAGAAAGATTATAGAAAAAAAATGGAGATACTTGTGAAAATATGAACTGAATGGGACTGTGAACATTTGTAGAACATGGAATGAACACAGAAAACACGGACAAAAAGTGAATACAGCTGAATATAGAGAAAATATGCAAATACAGGGGGACAAGAGCTGGAGCTCGGTAACTGACTTGATCTTATTTACTAACTTTGAAGTATGACTGTTTAAAATTTCAGGGGGATTGGACTGTTAGTAGCTAAAATGTGGTCTCTGTCAAATTTGGGTCTTTAATTGGACTCTGATTAATTTCGATCATGAACTGGACTCTGAATATTTTGGCACAAAGTAGACTCTGGCGAATTTCTGTTGATAATTGGACTCTGATGAAATATGAGCTGAATACTGTCTCTGACTAATTTTGCTCACAAAGTAGACTCTGACGAATTTTGCTCTCAAAGTGGACTCTGGTGAATTTGTGTTGTTAATTGGACTCTGTTAATTTTCTGGCTAAAACTTGACTCTGATGAAATTTGCTAGAAAACTGGACTCTGATGAATTTCGATCAAGAACTGGACTCTGTCAAATTTTCACAGATTACAGGACACTGATGAAATTTGCTCTCAAAGTAGACTCTGGCGAATTTCTGTTGATAATTGGACTCTGATGAAATATGAGCTGAATACTGTCTCTGACTAATTTTGCTCTCAAAGTAGACTCTGGCGAATTTTCGGTATAAACTGGACTCTGATGAAATATGAGCTTAAAACTGTCTCTGACTAATTTTGCTCTCAAAGTAGACTCTGGCGAATTTTCGGTATAAACTGGACTCTGATGAAATATGAGCTTAAATACTGTCTCTGACTAATTTGCTCACAAAGTGGACTCTGTTCATTTTTAGGTATAAAATGGTCTCTGATGAAATATGAGCTAAAACTGTCTCTGACGAATATTGCTCTCAAAGTAGACTCTGGCGAATTTGAGCATAAACTGGACTCTGATGAAATATGAGCTAAATACTGTCTCTGACTAATTTGCTAACAAAGTGGACTCTGTTCATTTTTAGGTATAAAATGGTCTCTGATGAAATATGAGCTAAAACTGTCTCTGATGAATATTGCTCTCAAAGCGGACTCTGATGAATTTCGATCAAGAACTGGACTCTGATGAAATATGAGCTTAAAACTGGGCTCTGTTCAATTTGGTCTTTACAGATGAAATAGCCGTAAATGGATATAAAACTAAATGTTATGGATAAGTTACCTGTTTTCCTTAACAAAACATCTAAGACAATATTCTCTGAAAATGGTCCTTTTACAAATTCGGTCATAAACATATAAATAAAACTTCTATGATTATTTGAAACTCTGAAAATAGTTGTAAGGAAATAGGAAGAGGAGAGAGAGAGAGAGGAGGGACGGTAGAGATATTATGGAGATAAGATATGATAAGAGCCGTCTGGCTGTCAGGGCGTAAAGTAAATAAAGGTGACGCGACAGATTGCGAGGTAAGGGGGGAGGGAGGGGGGTGTGATGTACGAAACCCTGAAAACCATGACTTACACAGGTGATTTTCTAAATTTATATGAAAACTAAGGCTTACATAGACGATTTTGTAAGTTGAAAACATGTAAAATATGTCCGTAGAGTTCTCCTGGAAGCCCTAAAGAGCTACATACGTTACTTGAATTTGTCCCATAAGGCCTTAACAAACTTCTATGTCTCGGAAATTATTTTTCTCATAAGAATTCTATAATTCCACATCTGTGACAAAAATTTACCTGAAAACCCTGGCTCACACCGACGATATTGGAATCTGAAAACCCTGGCCCGCACAGACGATATTGGAATCTGAAAACCCTGGCCCGCACAGACGATATTTTCCCTTTGGAACCTGAAAACCATGGCCCGCACAGACGATATTTGACCTGAAAAAAAATATCACCTGTGTGGAGCCATCCCTACTACTAGTAGTGTGGTAGTGATGATGGTGAGTAGTGTGGTAGTGATGATGGTGAGTAGTGTGGTAGTGATGATGATGATGATGGTGGTGAGTAGAGAAGTAGTGATGATGATGGTGAGGTAGTGATGATGATGGTGAGTAGTGAGGTAGTGATGATGATAGTGAGTAGTGTGGTAGTGATGGTGAGTAGTGAGGTAATGATGATGATGGTGAGAAGAGAGGTAGAGAGGTAGTGATGATGATGGTGAGGTAGTGATGATGATGGTGAGTAGTGAGGTAATGATAATGATGGTGAGTAGAGAGGTAGTGATGATGATGGTGAGGTAGTGATGATGATGGTGAGTAGGGAGGTAGTGATGATGATAATGAGTAGTGAGGTAGAGATGATGATGGTGAGTTGAGAGGTAGTGATGATGATGGTGAGGTAGTGATGATGATGGTGAGTAGGGAGGTAGTGATGATGATGGTGAGTAGTGAGGTAATGATGATGATGGTGAGTAGAGAGGTAGTGATGATGATGATGAGGTAGTGATGATGATGGTGAGTAGTGAGGTAATGATGATGATGGTGAGTAGAGAGGTAGTGATGATGATGGTGAGTAGGGAGGTAGTGATGATGATGGTGAGTAGGGAGGTAGTGATGATGATGGTGAGTAGTGAGGTAATGATGATGATGGTGAGTAGAGAGGTAGTGATGATGATGGTGAGGTAGTGATGATGATGGTGAGTAGGGAGGTAGTGATGATGATGGTGAGTAGGGAGGTAGTGATGATGATGGTGAGTAGTGAGGTAATGATGATGATGGTGAGTAGAGAGGTAGTGATGATGAGTGTGAGGTAGTGATGATGATGGTGAGTAGGGAGGTAGTGATGATGAGTGTGAGGTAATGATGATGATGGTGATTAGAGAGGTAGTGATGATGATGGTGAGGTAGTGATGATGATGGTGAGTAGGGAGGTAGTGATGATGTTAGTGAGTAGTGTGGTAGTGATGATGTTAGTGAGTAGTGAAGTATATATATAGGTAAGGTTAGATTAGGTTAGCTTAGGTTTAATTAGGTTAGATTAGTTTAGGCTAAGAAATAGGCTATTTTTGTTGAAATAGAAATAGGGCAGTAATTGTTGGTAGCGTGTCTTCTCTGTTCACGTAGCAGTAAATAGGTATCCAGGAGTTAGTTAGATTAGGTTAGGTTAGGTTAGTTTAGGCTAGGAAATAGGCTAGGTTTGTAGAAATAGAAATAGAAGAAGGGCTGTAATTGTAGGTAGCGTTTCCTATCACCGAATACATCTATTCACCTAACAGTAAATAGGTATCTAGGAGTTAGTTACGTTAGGTTAGGTTAGGTTAGATTAGGTTATGTTTGTTTTGACTAGGAAATAGGCTAGGTTTGCAGGTTAAGTTAGGTTAGTTTAGGCTAGGTTTGTAGAAATAGAAATAGAAGAAGGGCTGTAATTGTAGGTAGCGTTTCCTATCACCGAATACATCTATTCACCTAACAGTAAATTTGTATCCAGGAGTTAGTTACGTTAGGTTAGGTTAGGTTAGCTTAGATTCGGTTATGTTTGTTTTGACTAGGAAATAGGCTAGGTTTGCAGGTTAAGTTAGGTTAGTTTAGGCTAGGTTTGTAGAAATAGAAAAGGGGCTGTAATTGTTGGTAGCCTTTTCTATCACCGAATACCTCTGTTCACCTAGCAGTAAATAGGTATCCAGAAGTTAGTAAGCTAGCTACTTGGGGCGTGGTGAGTGAGTGAAGGTTAGTTAGTCACTAAAAGAACCTTAGTTAGAACCACTAATTGTGGGGGTGTGGGTGTTTGGATATAAGCCTAACATGTGTATGTATAAATTGCCTGTCTGCCTGTCCCCCGACTCAATGATGTTACAAGTATTGACTAAATGAAGCCTAAGAGGGCATATGCAAGGCCTAAGATGAGTCATTTGTCAGCAGCAACTTGTGCGAGATCAATGGCAGCGGTGGCATCCCAACATTTCTATTTTGGAGCAACAGTAGTAGTTGTAGTAGTAGTAGTAGTAGTAGTAGTAGTAGTAGTAGTAGTCCATTTGTTGTTGGTTAATTTGACTAAATAGTTGCAATAAGTACTATCATTAATGGAGAATTGGCTGCAATGTGTGAGTATCCTCCGCCTGCCTGCCTGCCGCAGTTACCATTATCTTGACTCACTCACTCACATGTGATTACTTACTACTTGTATACAATAGCAACGGCCATACTACCTACCTACCTATCACCTTGAGAACACTGCGTCTCCTCCCATACATCTGTCAGGTTAAGCACCGTTGACTTTGGTTAGTACTTGGATGGGTGACCTGCCTGGGAACACCAACTGCTGCTGCTGTTAGTATACATATTTGGGCAGTCTCTGTGGGTCAGTGTGTGTGTGTGTGTGTGTGTGTGTGTGTGTGTGTGTATGTGTGTGTGTGTGCGTGTGTGTGTGTGTGTGTGTGTGTGTGTGTGTGTGTGTGTGTGTGTGTGTGTGTGTGTGTGTGTGTGTGTGTGTGTGTGTGTGTGTGTGTGTGTGTGTGTGTGTGTGTGCGCGTGCGCATAAGAGGCTGGTACATAAGCTGGAGAGACAGGCAGGTGTAGCTGGTAAGGTGGTGTAGCTGGTAAGGTGCTCCAGTGGATAAGGGAGTATCTAAGCAATAGGAAGCAGAGAGTTACGGTGAGGGGGTGAGACCTCCGATTGGCGTGAAGTCACCAGTGGAGTCCCACAGGGCTCTGTACTCGGTCCTATCTTGTTTCTGATATATGTAAATGATCTCCCGGAGGGTATCGATTCATTTCTCTCAATGTTTGCGGACGATGCTAAAATTATGAGAAGGATTAAAACAGAAGAGGACTGTTTGAGGCTTCAAGAAGACCTAGACAAGCTGAAGGAATGGTCGAACAAATGGTTGTTAGAGTTTAACCCAACCAAATGTAATGTAATGAAGATAGGTGTAGGGAGCAGGAGGCCAGATACAAGGTATCATCTGGGAGAGGAAATTCTTCAGGAGTCAGAGAAGGAAAAAGACTTGGGGGTTGATATCACGCCAGACCTGTCTCCTGCAGCACATATCAAGCGGATAACATCAGCGGCATATGCCAGACTGGCCAACATACGAACGGCATTCAGAAACTTGTGTAAAGAATCATTCAGAACTTTGTATACCACATATGTCAGGCCAATCCTGGAGTATGCAGCCCCAGCATGGAGTCCATATCTAGTCAAGGATATGACTAAACTGGAAAAGGTACAAAGGTTTGCCACCAGACTAGTACCCGAGCTGAGAGGTATGAGCTACGAGGAGAGACTACGGGAATTAAACCTCACTTCGGTGGAAGACAGAAGAGTTAGGGGGGACATGATCACCACATTTAAGATTCTGAAGGGAATTGATAGGGTAGATAAAGACGGTCTATTTAGCACAAGGGGACACAGGTGGAAACTGAGTGCCCAAATGAGCCACAGAGATATTATACTAAAAGAACTTTTTTAGTGTCAGAGTGGTTGACAAATGGAATGCATTAGGAGGTGATGTGGTGGAGGCTGACTCCATACACAGTTTCAAGTGTAGATATGATAGAGCCCAATAGGCTCAGGAATCTGTACACCTGTTGATTGACGGTTGAGAGGCGGGACCAAAGAGCCAGAGCTCAACCCCCGCAAACACAACTAGGTGAGTACACACACACACACACACACACGTCAGTTAGCCTAAATTCTCCAATATTCATTCATAAAACTGCCTCACGGGACTGCAACCTTATCAAACAAAGCTGTCAGGTATTTCTAACTGTCAACACAAATTAACAACTTAACATCTCAATCATTGCAACTGTTGATAAATAGACACAAACTAACCTTGCTATGAGATATAAATACAAGTGCCAAATTTGATTCAGAAGGCAACTCCAGCGTGGCCTAGTCGGATAGAACAAGTTCCTAATCCGGATAGACCTGCGTTCGAGCCTGTCGGAACGGTTGCAAGTACAGGGCACAGATTTCTCTGTGTGTCCCCTCCTGTAGGAGCATCAGTTTCGATAGATTCTCTGGATAGCCGAAGATTGATTGACCGACTCCTTGGAATGTGGGGAAGGGTTGAAGTCCGGGGGGCCACGGACGGATACCTGGATCCACTGACCTCGGGCAGGTCTTTCAATCCACCTGGATTTCAGGTGGGGAGAAGGGAGGCAATTTGGGTCGACACAAATAGCTTCCTGGACCCAAAACCCCATGGATACACGGACACGGACACGCACACGGACACTCATGGACTCTGACACGAACCGAAGGTTCGTGTCAGATAATAAGAAGGGAGTTGATAATATAATAAAGTTGTATAATAATAATATAATATAATATATAATAATAATAATAATAATATAATAATATAATATATAATAATAATATAATATATAATAATAATATAATAACATAATTAGGTTGCTCAGGTTAGGTTGCTCAGGTTAGGTTGCTCAGGTTAGGTTGCTCAGGTTAGGTTTCTCAGGTTAGGTTTCTCAGGTTGCTCAGGTTAGGTTAGGTTGCTCAGGTTAGGTTGCTCAGGTTAGGTTGCTCAGGTCAGGTTGCTCAGGTTAGGTTGCTCAGGTTAGGTTGCTCAGGTTAGGTTGCTCAGGTTAGGTTTCTCAGGTTAGGTTTCTCAGGTTAGGTTGCTCAGGTTAGGTTGCTCAGGTCAGGTTGCTCAGGTTAGGTTGCTCAGGTTAGGTTGCTCAGGTTAGGTTGCTCAGGTTAGGTTGCTCAGGTTAGGTTTCTCAGGTTAGGTTTCTCAGGTTAGGTTGCTCAGGTTAGGTTAGGTTGCTCAGGTTATGTTGCTCAGGTTAGGTTGCTCAGGTTAGGTTTCTCAGGTTAGGTTTCTCAGGTTGCTCAGGTTAGGTTAGGTTGCTCAGGTTAGGTTACTCAGGTTAGGTTGCTCAGGTTAGGTTTCTCAGGTTAGGTTTCTCAGGTTAGGTTGCTCAGGTTAGGTTAGGTTGCTCAGGTTAGGTTGCTCAGGTTAGGTTGCTCAGGTTAGGTTTCTCAGGTTAGGTTTCTCAGGTTAGGTTGCTCAGGTTAGGTTAGGTTGCTCAGGTTAGGTTGCTCAGGTTAGGTTTCTCAGGTTAGGTTTCTCAGGTTGCTCAGGTTAGGTTAGGTTGCTCAGGTTAGGTTGCTCAGGTTAGGTTGCTCAGGTTAGGTTTCTCAGGTTAGGTTGCTCAGGTTAGGTTGCTCAGGTTAGGTTACTCAGGTTAGGTTGCTCAGGTTAGGTTGCTCAGGTTAGGTTGCTCAGGTTAGGTTGCTCAGGTTAGGTTGCTCAGGTTAGGTTGCTCAGGTTAGGTTAGGTTGCTCAGGTTAGGTTGCTCAGGTTAGGTTGCTCAGGTTAGGTTGCTCAGGTTAGGTTGCTCAGGTTAGGTTGCTCAGGTTAGGTTGCTCAGGTTAGGTTTCTCAGGTTAGGTTTCTCAGGTTAGGTTGCTCAGGTTAGGTTAGGTTGCTCAGGTTAGGTTGCTCAGGTTAGGTTGCTCAGGTTAGGTTTCTCAGGTTAGGTTTCTCAGGTTAGGTTGCTCAGGTTAGGTTAGGTTGCTCAGGTTAGGTTGCTCAGGTTAGGTTGCTCAGGTTAGGTTTCTCAGGTTAGGTTTCTCAGGTTGCTCAGGTTAGGTTAGGTTGCTCAGGTTAGGTTGCTCAGGTTAGGTTGCTCAGGTTAGGTTTCTCAGGTTAGGTTTCTCAGGTTAGGTTGCTCAGGTTAGGTTAGGTTGCTCAGGTTAGGTTGCTCAGGTTAGGTTGCTCAGGTTAGGTTTCTCAGGTTAGGTTTCTCAGGTTGCTCAGGTTAGGTTAGGTTGCTCAGGTTAGGTTGCTCAGGTTAGGTTGCTCAGGTTAGGTTTCTCAGGTTAGGTTGCTCAGGTTAGGTTGCTCAGGTTAGGTTACTCAGGTTAGGTTGCTCAGGTTAGGTTGCTCAGGTTAGGTTGCTCAGGTTAGGTTGCTCAGGTTAGGTTGCTCAGGTTAGGTTGCTCAGGTTAGGTTGCTCAGGTTAGGTTGCTCAGGTTAGGTTGCTCAGGTTAGGTTAGGTTGCTCAGGTTAGGTTAGGTTGCTCAGGTTAGGTTGCTCAGGTTAGGTTGCTCAGGTTAGGTTGCTCAGGTTAGGTTGCTCAGGTTAGGTTGCTCAGGTTAGGTTACTCAGGTTAGGTTGCTCAGGTTAGGTTACTCAGGTTAGGTTGCTCAGGTTAGGTTGCTCAGGTTAGGTTGCTCAGGTTAGGTTAGGTTGCTCAGGTTAGATTGCTCAGGTTAAGTTGCTCAGGTTAGGTTGCTCAGGTTAGGTTGCTCAGGTTAGGTTGGCTCAGCTTAGGTTGCTCAGGTTAGGTTGCTCAGGTTAGGTTGCTCAGGTTAGGTTGCTCAGGTTAGGTTACTCAGGTTAGGTTGCTCAGGTTAGGTTGCTCAGGTTAGGTTGCTCAGGTTAAGTTGGGTTGCTCAGGTTAGGTTGCTCAGGTTAGGTTGGGTTGCTCAGGTTAGGTTGGCTCAGCTTAGGTTGCTCAAGTTAGGTTGGGTTGCTCAGGTTAGGTTGCTCAGGTTAGGTTACTCAGGTTAGGTTGCTCAGGTTAGGTTGGCTCAGCTTAGGTTGCTCAGGTTAGGTTGCTCAGGTTAGGTTGCTCAGGTTAGGTTGCTCAGGTTAGGTTGCTCAGGTTAGGTTGCTCAGGTTAGGTTGCTCAGGTTAGGTTACTCAGGTTAGGTTGCTCAGGTTAGGTTGCTCAGGTTAGGTTGCTCAGGTTAGGTTGCTCAGGTTAGGTTGCTCAGGTTAGGTTGCTCAGGTTAGGTTGCTCAGGTTAGGTTGCTCAGGTTAGGTTGCTCAGGTTAGGTTGCTCAGGTTAGGTTGCTCAGGTTAGGTTGCTCAGGTTAGGTTGCTCAGGTTAGGTTGCTCAGGTTAGGTTGCTCAGGTTAGGTTGCTCAGGTTAGGTTGCTCAGGTTAGGTTGCTCAGGTTAGGTTGCTCAGGTTAGGTTGCTCAGCTTAGGTTGCTCAGGTTAGGTTGCTCAGGTTAGGTTGCTCAGGTTAGGTTGCTCAGGTTAGGTTGCTCAGGTTAGGTTGCTCAGGTTAGGTTGCTCAGGTTAGGTTGCTCAGGTTAGGTTGCTCAGGTTAGGTTGCTCAGGTTAGGTTGCTCAGGTTAGGTTGCTCAGGTTAGGTTGCTCAGGTTAGGTTGCTCAGGTTAGGTTGCTCAGGTTAGGTTGGGTTGCTCAGGTTAGGTTGGGTTGCTCAGGTTAGGTTGGCTCAGCTTAGGTTGCTCAGGTTAGGTTGCTCAGGTTAGGTTGCTCAGGTTAGGTTGCTCAGGTTAGGTTGCTCAGGTTAGGTTGCTCAGGTTAGGTTGCTCAGGTTAGGTGTCTCAGGTTAGGTTAGGTTAGGTTGGGTTGCTCAGGTTAGGTTGCTCAGGCTAGGTTGCTCAGGTTAGGTTGCTCAGGTTAGGTTGCTCAGGTTAGGTTGCTCAGGTTAGGTTAGGTTAGCTTAGGTTGGCTAGGTTGCTCAGGTTAGGTTGCTTAGGTTAGGTTGCTCAGGTTAGGTTGCTCAGGTTAGGTTGCTCAGGTTAGGTTGCTCAGGTTAGGTTAGGTTAGGTTGGGTTGCTCAGGTTAGGTTGCTCAGGTTAGGTTGCTCAGGTTAGGTTAGGTTAGCTTAGGTTGGTTAGGTTGCTCAGGTTAGGTTGCTTAGGTTAGGTTGCTCAGGTTAGGTTGCTCAGGTTAGGTTGCTCAGGTTAGGTTGCTCAGGTTAGGTTGCTCAGGTTAGGTTAGGTTAGCTTAGGTTGGTTAGGTTGCTCAGGTTGCTCAGGTTAGGTTGCTTAGGTTAGGTTGCTCAGGTTAGGTTGCTCAGGTTAGGTTGCTCAGGTTAGGTTGCTCAGGTTAGGTTAGGTTAGCTTAGGTTGGTTAGGTTGCTCAGGTTAGGTTGCTTAGGTTAGGTTGCTCAGGTTAGGTTGCTCAGGTTAGGTTGCTCAGGTTAGGTTGCTCAGGTTAGGTTGCTCAGGTTAGGTTAGGTTAGCTTAGGTTGGTTAGGTTAGGTTGCTTAGGTTAGGTTGGTTGGTTAGGTTGGTTAGGTTGGTTAGTTGGTTAGGTTGGTTAGGTTGGTTGGTTGGTTAGGTTGGTTGGTTAAGTTAGATAGCTTTGGTTGGTTGGTTAGGTTGGTTGGTTGGTTGGGTTGGTTGGTTAAGTTAGATAGCTTTGGTTGGTTGGTTGGTTTGGTTAGGTTGGTTAGTTAGGTGGGTTGGTTAGGTTAGGTTGGTTAGGTTGGTTGGTTAGGTTGGTTAGGTTGGTTGGTTGGTTAGGTTGGTTAGGTTGGTTGGTTAGGTTGGTTGGTTAAGTTAGATAGCTTTGGTTGGTTGGTTAGGTTGGTTGGTTGGTTGGGTTGGTTAAGTTAGATAGCTTTGGTTGGTTGGTTAGGTTGGTTGGTTTGGTTAGGTTGGTTGTTTGGGTTGGTTGTTTGGGTTGGTTGGTTGGGTGGTTGGTAAGATTAGGTTGCCTAGGTTGGTTGGTTGGTTAGGTTGGTTGGTTAGGTTGGGTTGGTTAGGTTAGGTTGGTTAGGTTAGGTTGGTTAGGTGGGTTGGTTAGGTTGGTTGGTTAGGTAGGTTACTTAGGTTGGTTGGTTGGTTGGTTGGTTGATTAGGTTAGGTTTAAACAAGCTGTTTAAATCATAGCATAAGTAAGAACTCTGTTTAGTGTTTGTAGGTAATAGTTGTATGTGTGTACACACACATACAACTCTTTTAAAATGTAAAAAGTTATTACGAAATGCGTTCAAGTGTCACGTCAGACTAGTGAATTAAAATAAATAAAATTAAAAAAAAAAAGAATAAAAACTGAATTTTGGAGAATGGATTTTTCAATTACCATCAACAGTGAAAAGAAACAAGAAAGATCGAGAAAATTCGTGTTAGAATTATTTATCTTACTTATTCGGTCATATTAAATAATATATATATATATATATATATATATATATATATATATATATATATATATATATATATATATATATAAATATATATATATATATATATATATATATATATATATATATTTATATATATATATATATATATATATATATATATATATATATATATATATATATATATATATATATATTAGTATATTTTGGTAGCAGTCTTTCCTGTAGACATATTTTATTAAAGATGACCGAAAAAGTAAGATTAATAATTCTAACACGAATTTTCTCAATCTTTTGTACATTATGCTTCACTGTTGGAGGTAAATCAAAAATCACTTCTCCAAAATTCATTTTTATTTCTAGTCTGACGCGACACGGGCGCGTTTCGTAAAACTTATTACATTTTCAAAGACTTCACAAATACACAACTGATTAGAACTTGCGTTTCCCTGATTTTATATCTACATTTGAGTGAGGTGGGAAGGGTGATGTGGCATTACATTTGAGTAAGGTGGGAAGGATGATGTGGCATTAGAGGATATTAATAGGGTATTAAAAGTATCAACACAAGACAGAACACGAAACAATGGATATTGAATAGAAGTGTTTGTAGAAAGCCTATTGGTCCATATTTCTTGATGCTTCTATATTGGAGCGGAGTCTTGAGGTGGGTAGAATATAGTTGTGCAATAATTGGCTGTTGATTGCTGGTGTTGACTTCTTGATGTGTAGTGCCTCGCAAACGTCTAGCCGCCTGCTATCGCTGTATCTATCGATGATTTCTGTGTTGTTTACTAGGATTTCTCTGGCGATGGTTTGGTTATGGGAAGAGATTATATGTTCCTTAATGGAGCCCTGTTGTTTATGCATTGTTAAACGCCTAGAAAGAGATGTTGTTGTCTTGCCTATATACTGGGTTTTTTGGAGCTTACAGTCCCCAAGTGGGCATTTGAAGGCATAGACGACGTTAGTCTCTTTTAAAGCGTTCTGTTTCGTGTCTGGAGAGTTTCTCATGAGTAGGCTGGCCGTTTTTCTGGTTTTATAGTAAATCGTCAGTTGTATCCTCTGATTTTTGTCTGTAGGGATAACGTTTCTATTAACAATATCTTTCAGGACCCTTTCCTCTGTTTTATGAGCTGTGGAAAAGAAGTTCCTGTAAAATAGTCTAATAGGGGGTATAGGTGTTGTGTTAGTTGTCTCTTCGGAGGTTGCATGGCTTTTCACTTTCCTTCTTATGATGTCTTCGATGAAACCATTGGAGAAGCCGTTATTGACTAGAACCTGCCTTACCCTACAGAGTTCTTCGTCGACTTGCTTCCATTCTGAGCTGTGGCTGAGAGCACGGTCGACGTATGCGTTAACAACACTCCTCTTGTACCTGTCAGGGCAGTCGCTGTTGGCATTTAGGCACATTCCTATGTTTGTTTCCTTTGTGTAGACTGCAGTGTGGAAACCTCCGCCCTTTTCCATGACTGTTACATCTAGAAAAGGCAGCTTCCCATCCTTTTCCGTCTCGTAAGTGAAACGCAGCACGGAACTCTGCTCAAATGCCTCCTTCAGCTCCTGCAGATGTCTGACATCAGGTACCTGTGTAAAAATGTCGTCAACATACCTGCAGTATATGGCCGGTTTCAAGTTCATGTCGACTAAGACTTTTTGCTCGATGGTACCCATGTAGAAGTTTGCAAACAGGACACCTAGGGGAGAACCCATAGCGACCCCATCTACTTGCTTATACATGTGCCCATCCGGGCTCAAGAAGGGTGCCTCTTTAGTACAAGCTTGGAGTAGTTTCCTCAGAATACTTTCTGGCATGTCAAGAGGAGTACAGGCTGGATCACGATACACTCTGTCGGCTATCATTCCGATTGTCTCGTCCACAGGTACGTTGGTAAACAGCGATTCTACGTCCAACGAGGCTCTTATCCCTGTGGCCCGTGCGCCCCGCAGTAAGTCCACAAATTCCTTTGGAGACTTCAGGCTGAAGGCGCAAGGAACATAAGGAGTCAGCAGGCCGTTGAGTCGCTTCGCCAATCTGTACGTGGGTGTGGGTATCTGGCTAATGATTGGCCGAAGTGGGTTTCCAGGCTTGTGCGTCTTGACATTTCCATATGCATATCCAGGTTTATATTCCCCAATGATCTTTGGCAGGTGGAGTCCGGATTTCTTGGCGTTCACAGTTTCGATCAGTTTGTTGACCTTTGCTTTTAATTCGGCTGTAGTGTCCTTCGTTACCCTTTGGAACTTAGTTTGGTCAGAGAGTATGATGTTCATTTTCGCCAGATATTCGTCTTTTTTAAGAATGACATATATTGGCGACTTGTCACCTCTCCTGACAACTATCTCCTTGTTCTCACGAAGGCTTTTAGCTGCCGCTCTAAGCTCGGGGGACAGTATGGTGCTTCTGTAGTTGCCTCGATTCTTTCCTCCTTCTGCAATAAGTTCTGCTTGTAAGGTATCTTTGGTAGTGACCTTCTTTTGTGTCTCGAGGTCGAATATGTCGTCCAACAGAATTTCCAACTCCACTTTCCGGGCCATTTCACTCGGTCTGGACATAACATGACAGTTTATGCCCAGATTTAGGAGAGTGACTTGGTCCTCAGTGAGGTTAATTCCTGCAAGGTTCAGGAAGCCATCTCTTGGTCGTGGAATTGCCATAGGTCCTCCATATAATGTTGTTAGTTTCTTGATAATCCTTGTTTCAGTGCTGAGGTGATGTTGGTCTGTGAGGATGTCGAGGTGTTGTTCAATGCGGGTACGGATACTATGGTCGATGTTGCTATTTCTCCACTCGTTTGTAGCATGAAGTAGTTGCGTTTTTTTGTCTTTGATTTCATTCTCTGCCTTGTATATCTGATCACGAATCAGATCCTGGCGATATTTTATCGTGAAGGCTTGATTCCTTGCTGCTGGGTCGTGCACTTTAACATTAGTATATTTTGGTAGCAGTCTTTCCTGTAGACATATTTTATTAAAGATGACCGAAAAAGTAAGATTAATAATTCTAACACGAATTTTCTCAATCTTTTGTACATTATGCTTCACTGTTGGAGGTAAATCAAAAATCACTTCTCCAAAATTCATTTTTATTTCTAGTCTGACGCGACACGGGCGCGTTTCGTAAAACTTATTACATTTTCAAAGACTTCACAAATACACAACTGATTAGAACTTGCGTTTCCCTGATTTTATATCTACATTTGAGTGAGGTGGGAAGGGTGATGTGGCATTACATTTGAGTAAGGTGGGAAGGATGATGTGGCATTAGAGGATATTAATAGGGTATTAAAAGTATCAACACAAGACAGAACACGAAACAATGGATATTGAATAGAAGTGTTTGTAGAAAGCCTATTGGTCCATATTTCTTGATGCTTCTATATTGGAGCGGAGTCTTGAGGTGGGTAGAATATAGTTGTGCAATAATTGGCTGTTGATTGCTGGTGTTGACTTCTTGATGTGTAGTGCCTCGCAAACGTCTAGCCGCCTGCTATCGCTGTATCTATCGATGATTTCTGTGTTGTTTACTAGGATTTCTCTGGCGATGGTTTGGTTATGGGAAGAGATTATATGTTCCTTAATGGAGCCCTGTTGTTTATGCATTGTTAAACGCCTAGAAAGAGATGTTGTTGTCTTGCCTATATACTGGGTTTTTTGGAGCTTACAGTCCCCAAGTGGGCATTTGAAGGCATAGACGACGTTAGTCTCTTTTAAAGCGTTCTGTTTCGTGTCTGGAGAGTTTCTCATGAGTAGGCTGGCCGTTTTTCTGGTTTTATAGTAAATCGTCAGTTGTATCCTCTGATTTTTGTCTGTAGGGATAACGTTTCTATTAACAATATCTTTCAGGACCCTTTCCTCTGTTTTATGAGCTGTGGAAAAGAAGTTCCTGTAAAATAGTCTAATAGGGGGTATAGGTGTTGTGTTAGTTGTCTCTTCGGAGGTTGCATGGCTTTTCACTTTCCTTCTTATGATGTCTTCGATGAAACCATTGGAGAAGCCGTTATTGACTAGAACCTGCCTTACCCTACAGAGTTCTTCGTCGACTTGCTTCCATTCTGAGCTGTGGCTGAGAGCACGGTCGACGTATGCGTTAACAACACTCCTCTTGTACCTGTCAGGGCAGTCGCTGTTGGCATTTAGGCACATTCCTATGTTTGTTTCCTTTGTGTAGACTGCAGTGTGGAAACCTCCGCCCTTTTCCATGACTGTTACATCTAGAAAAGGCAGCTTCCCATCCTTTTCCGTCTCGTAAGTGAAACGCAGCACGGAACTCTGCTCAAATGCCTCCTTCAGCTCCTGCAGATGTCTGACATCAGGTACCTGTGTAAAAATGTCGTCAACATACCTGCAGTATATGGCCGGTTTCAAGTTCATGTCGACTAAGACTTTTTGCTCGATGGTACCCATGTAGAAGTTTGCAAACAGGACACCTAGGGGAGAACCCATAGCGACCCCATCTACTTGCTTATACATGTGCCCATCCGGGCTCAAGAAGGGTGCCTCTTTAGTACAAGCTTGGAGTAGTTTCCTCAGAATACTTTCTGGCATGTCAAGAGGAGTACAGGCTGGATCACGATACACTCTGTCGGCTATCATTCCGATTGTCTCGTCCACAGGTACGTTGGTAAACAGCGATTCTACGTCCAACGAGGCTCTTATCCCTGTGGCCCGTGCGCCCCGCAGTAAGTCCACAAATTCCTTTGGAGACTTCAGGCTGAAGGCGCAAGGAACATAAGGAGTCAGCAGGCCGTTGAGTCGCTTCGCCAATCTGTACGTGGGTGTGGGTATCTGGCTAATGATTGGCCGAAGTGGGTTTCCAGGCTTGTGCGTCTTGACATTTCCATACGCATATCCAGGTTTATATTCCCCAATGATCTTTGGCAGGTGGAGTCCGGATTTCTTGGCGTTCACAGTTTCGATCAGTTTGTTGACCTTTGCTTTTAATTCGGCTGTAGTGTCCTTCGTTACCCTTTGGAACTTAGTTTGGTCAGAGAGTATGATGTTCATTTTCGCCAGATATTCGTCTTTTTTAAGAATGACATATATTGGCGACTTGTCACCTCTCCTGACAACTATCTCCTTGTTCTCACGAAGGCTTTTAGCTGCCGCTCTAAGCTCGGGGGACAGTATGGTGCTTCTGTAGTTGCCTCGATTCTTTCCTCCTTCTGCAATAAGTTCTGCTTGTAAGGTATCTTTGGTAGTGACCTTCTTTTGTGTCTCGAGGTCGAATATGTCGTCCAACAGAATTTCCAACTCCACTTTCCGGGCCATTTCACTCGGTCTGGACATAACATGACAGTTTATGCCCAGATTTAGGAGAGTGACTTGGTCCTCAGTGAGGTTAATTCCTGCAAGGTTCAGGAAGCCATCTCTTGGTCGTGGAATTGCCATAGGTCCTCCATATAATGTTGTTAGTTTCTTGATAATCCTTGTTTCAGTGCTGAGGTGATGTTGGTCTGTGAGGATGTCGAGGTGTTGTTCAATGCGGGTACGGATACTATGGTCGATGTTGCTATTTCTCCACTCGTTTGTAGCATGAAGTAGTTGCGTTTTTTTGTCTTTGATTTCATTCTCTGCCTTGTATATCTGATCACGAATCAGATCCTGGCGATATTTTATCGTGAAGGCTTGATTCCTTGCTGCTGGGTCGTGCACTTTAACATTAGTATATTTTGGTAGCAGTCTTTCCTGTAGACATATTTTATTAAAGATGACCGAAAAAGTAAGATTAATAATTCTAACACGAATTTTCTCAATCTTTCGTACATTATGCTTCACTGTTGGAGGTAAATCAAAAATCACTTCTCCAAAATTCATTTTTATTTCTAGTCTGACGCGACACGGGCGCGTTTCGTAAAACTTATTACATTTTCAAAGACTTCACAAATACACAACTGATTAGAACTTGCGTTTCCCTGATTTTATATCTACATTTGAGTGAGGTGGGAAGGGTGATGTGGCATTACATTTGAGTAAGGTGGGAAGGATGATGTGGCATTAGAGGATATTAATAGGGTATTAAAAGTATCAACACAAGACAGAACACGAAACAATGGATATTGAATAGAAGTGTTTGTAGAAAGCCTATTGGTCCATATTTCTTGATGCTTCTATATTGGAGCGGAGTCTTGAGGTGTTTACCAACGTACCTGTGGACGAGACAATCGGAATGATAGCCGACAGAGTGTATCGTGATCCAGCCTGTACTCCTCTTGACATGCCAGAAAGTATTCTGAGGAAACTACTCCAAGCTTGTACTAAAGAGGCACCCTTCTTGAGCCCGGATGGGCACATGTATAAGCAAGTAGATGGGGTCGCTATGGGTTCTCCCCTAGGTGTCCTGTTTGCAAACTTCTACATGGGTACCATCGAGCAAAAAGTCTTAGTCGACATGAACTTGAAACCGGCCATATACTGCAGGTATGTTGACGACATTTTTACACAGGTACCTGATGTCAGACATCTGCAGGAGCTGAAGGAGGCATTTGAGCAGAGTTCCGTGCTGCGTTTCACTTACGAGACGGAAAAGGATGGGAAGCTGCCTTTTCTAGATGTAACAGTCATGGAAAAGGGCGGAGGTTTCCACACTGCAGTCTACACAAAGGAAACAAACATAGGAATGTGCCTAAATGCCAACAGCGACTGCCCTGACAGGTACAAGAGGAGTGTTGTTAACGCATACGTCGACCGTGCTCTCAGCCACAGCTCAGAATGGAAGCAAGTCGACGAAGAACTCTGTAGGGTAAGGCAGGTTCTAGTCAATAACGGCTTCTCCAATGGTTTCATCGAAGACATCATAAGAAGGAAAGTGAAAAGCCATGCAACCTCCGAAGAGACAACTAACACAACACCTATACCCCCTATTAGACTATTTTACAGGAACTTCTTTTCCACAGCTCATAAAACAGAGGAAAGGGTCCTGAAAGATATTGTTAATAGAAACGTTATCCCTACAGACAAAAATCAGAGGATACAACTGACGATTTACTATAAAACCAGAAAAACGGCCAGCCTACTCATGAGAAACTCTCCAGACACGAAACAGAACGCTTTAAAAGAGACTAACGTCGTCTATGCCTTCAAATGCCCACTTGGGGACTGTAAGCTCCAAAAAACCCAGTATATAGGCAAGACAACAACATCTCTTTCTAGGCGTTTAACGATGCATAAACAACAGGGCTCCATTAAGGAACATATAATCTCTTCCCATAACCAAACCATCGCCAGAGAAATCCTAGTAAACAACACAGAAATCATCGATAGATACAGCGATAGCAGGCGGCTAGACGTTTGCGAGGCACTACACATCAAGAAGTCAACACCAGCAATCAACAGCCAATTATTGCACAACTATATTCTACCCACCTCAAGACTCCGCTCCAATATAGAAGCATCAAGAAATATGGACCAATAGGCTTTCTACAAACACTTCTATTCAATATCCATTGTTTCGTGTTCTGTCTTGTGTTGATACTTTTAATACCCTATTAATATCCTCTAATGCCACATCATCCTTCCCACCTTACTCAAATGTAATGCCACATCACCCTTCCCACCTCACTCAAATGTAGATATAAAATCAGGGAAACGCAAGTTCTAATCAGTTGTGTATTTGTGAAGTCTTTGAAAATGTAATAAGTTTTACGAAACGCGCCCGTGTCGCGTCAGACTAGAAATAAAAATGAATTTTGGAGAAGTGATTTTTGATTTACCTCCAACAGTGAAGCATAATGTACGAAAGATTGAGAAAATTCGTGTTAGAATTATTAATCTTACTTTTTCGGTCATCTTTAATAAAATATGTCTACAGGAAAGACTGCTACCAAAATATACTAATGTTAAAGTGCACGACCCAGCAGCAAGGAATCAAGCCTTCACGATAAAATATCGCCAGGATCTGATTCGTGATCAGATATACAAGGCAGAGAATGAAATCAAAGACAAAAAAACGCAACTACTTCATGCTACAAACGAGTGGAGAAATAGCAACATCGACCATAGTATCCGTACCCGCATTGAACAACACCTCGACATCCTCACAGACCAACATCACCTCAGCACTGAAACAAGGATTATCAAGAAACTAACAACATTATATGGAGGACCTATGGCAATTCCACGACCAAGAGATGGCTTCCTGAACCTTGCAGGAATTAACCTCACTGAGGACCAAGTCACTCTCCTAAATCTGGGCATAAACTGTCATGTTATGTCCAGACCGAGTGAAATGGCCCGGAAAGTGGAGTTGGAAATTCTGTTGGACGACATATTCGACCTCGAGACACAAAAGAAGGTCACTACCAAAGATACCTTACAAGCAGAACTTATTGCAGAAGGAGGAAAGAATCGAGGCAACTACAGAAGCACCATACTGTCCCCCGAGCTTAGAGCGGCAGCTAAAAGCCTTCGTGAGAACAAGGAGATAGTTGTCAGGAGAGGTGACAAGTCGCCAATATATGTCATTCTTAAAAAAGACGAATATCTGGCGAAAATGAACATCATACTCTCTGACCAAACTAAGTTCCAAAGGGTAACGAAGGACACTACAGCCGAATTAAAAGCAAAGGTCAACAAACTGATCGAAACTGTGAACGCCAAGAAATCCGGACTCCACCTGCCAAAGATCATTGGGGAATATAAACCTGGATATGCGTATGGAAATGTCAAGACGCACAAGCCTGGAAACCCACTTCGGCCAATCATTAGCCAGATACCCACACCCACGTACAGATTGGCGAAGCGACTCAACGGCCTGCTGACTCCTTATGTTCCTTGCGCCTTCAGCCTGAAGTCTCCAAAGGAATTTGTGGACTTACTGCGGGGCGCACGGGCCACAGGGATAAGAGCCTCGTTGGACGTAGAATCGCTGTTTACCAACGTACCTGTGGACGAGACAATCGGAATGATAGCCGACAGAGTGTATCGTGATCCAGCCTGTACTCCTCTTGACATGCCAGAAAGTATTCTGAGGAAACTACTCCAAGCTTGTACTAAAGAGGCACCCTTCTTGAGCCCGGATGGGCACATGTATAAGCAAGTAGATGGGGTCGCTATGGGTTCTCCCCTAGGTGTCCTGTTTGCAAACTTCTACATGGGTACCATCGAGCAAAAAGTCTTAGTCGACATGAACTTGAAACCGGCCATATACTGCAGGTATGTTGACGACATTTTTACACAGGTACCTGATGTCAGACATCTGCAGGAGCTGAAGGAGGCATTTGAGCAGAGTTCCGTGCTGCGTTTCACTTACGAGACGGAAAAGGATGGGAAGCTGCCTTTTCTAGATGTAACAGTCATGGAAAAGGGCGGAGGTTTCCACACTGCAGTCTACACAAAGGAAACAAACATAGGAATGTGCCTAAATGCCAACAGCGACTGCCCTGACAGGTACAAGAGGAGTGTTGTTAACGCATACGTCGACCGTGCTCTCAGCCACAGCTCAGAATGGAAGCAAGTCGACGAAGAACTCTGTAGGGTAAGGCAGGTTCTAGTCAATAACGGCTTCTCCAATGGTTTCATCGAAGACATCATAAGAAGGAAAGTGAAAAGCCATGCAACCTCCGAAGAGACAACTAACACAACACCTATACCCCCTATTAGACTATTTTACAGGAACTTCTTTTCCACAGCTCATAAAACAGAGGAAAGGGTCCTGAAAGATATTGTTAATAGAAACGTTATCCCTACAGACAAAAATCAGAGGATACAACTGACGATTTACTATAAAACCAGAAAAACGGCCAGCCTACTCATGAGAAACTCTCCAGACACGAAACAGAACGCTTTAAAAGAGACTAACGTCGTCTATGCCTTCAAATGCCCACTTGGGGACTGTAAGCTCCAAAAAACCCAGTATATAGGCAAGACAACAACATCTCTTTCTAGGCGTTTAACGATGCATAAACAACAGGGCTCCATTAAGGAACATATAATCTCTTCCCATAACCAAACCATCGCCAGAGAAATCCTAGTAAACAACACAGAAATCATCGATAGATACAGCGATAGCAGGCGGCTAGACGTTTGCGAGGCACTACACATCAAGAAGTCAACACCAGCAATCAACAGCCAATTATTGCACAACTATATTCTACCCACCTCAAGACTCCGCTCCAATATAGAAGCATCAAGAAATATGGACCAATAGGCTTTCTACAAACACTTCTATTCAATATCCATTGTTTCGTGTTCTGTCTTGTGTTGATACTTTTAATACCCTATTAATATCCTCTAATGCCACATCATCCTTCCCACCTTACTCAAATGTAATGCCACATCACCCTTCCCACCTCACTCAAATGTAGATATAAAATCAGGGAAACGCAAGTTCTAATCAGTTGTGTATTTGTGAAGTCTTTGAAAATGTAATAAGTTTTACGAAACGCGCCCGTGTCGCGTCAGACTAGAAATAAAAATGAATTTTGGAGAAGTGATTTTTGATTTACCTCCAACAGTGAAGCATAATGTACGAAAGATTGAGAAAATTCGTGTTAGAATTATTAATCTTACTTTTTCGGTCATCTTTAATAAAATATGTCTACAGGAAAGACTGCTACCAAAATATACTAATGTTAAAGTGCACGACCCAGCAGCAAGGAATCAAGCCTTCACGATAAAATATCGCCAGGATCTGATTCGTGATCAGATATACAAGGCAGAGAATGAAATCAAAGACAAAAAAACGCAACTACTTCATGCTACAAACGAGTGGAGAAATAGCAACATCGACCATAGTATCCGTACCCGCATTGAACAACACCTCGACATCCTCACAGACCAACATCACCTCAGCACTGAAACAAGGATTATCAAGAAACTAACAACATTATATGGAGGACCTATGGCAATTCCACGACCAAGAGATGGCTTCCTGAACCTTGCAGGAATTAACCTCACTGAGGACCAAGTCACTCTCCTAAATCTGGGCATAAACTGTCATGTTATGTCCAGACCGAGTGAAATGGCCCGGAAAGTGGAGTTGGAAATTCTGTTGGACGACATATTCGACCTCGAGACACAAAAGAAGGTCACTACCAAAGATACCTTACAAGCAGAACTTATTGCAGAAGGAGGAAAGAATCGAGGCAACTACAGAAGCACCATACTGTCCCCCGAGCTTAGAGCGGCAGCTAAAAGCCTTCGTGAGAACAAGGAGATAGTTGTCAGGAGAGGTGACAAGTCGCCAATATATGTCATTCTTAAAAAAGACGAATATCTGGCGAAAATGAACATCATACTCTCTGACCAAACTAAGTTCCAAAGGGTAACGAAGGACACTACAGCCGAATTAAAAGCAAAGGTCAACAAACTGATCGAAACTGTGAACGCCAAGAAATCCGGACTCCACCTGCCAAAGATCATTGGGGAATATAAACCTGGATATGCGTATGGAAATGTCAAGACGCACAAGCCTGGAAACCCACTTCGGCCAATCATTAGCCAGATACCCACACCCACGTACAGATTGGCGAAGCGACTCAACGGCCTGCTGACTCCTTATGTTCCTTGCGCCTTCAGCCTGAAGTCTCCAAAGGAATTTGTGGACTTACTGCGGGGCGCACGGGCCACAGGGATAAGAGCCTCGTTGGACGTAGAATCGCTGTTTACCAACGTACCTGTGGACGAGACAATCGGAATGATAGCCGACAGAGTGTATCGTGATCCAGCCTGTACTCCTCTTGACATGCCAGAAAGTATTCTGAGGAAACTACTCCAAGCTTGTACTAAAGAGGCACCCTTCTTGAGCCCGGATGGGCACATGTATAAGCAAGTAGATGGGGTCGCTATGGGTTCTCCCCTAGGTGTCCTGTTTGCAAACTTCTACATGGGTACCATCGAGCAAAAAGTCTTAGTCGACATGAACTTGAAACCGGCCATATACTGCAGGTATGTTGACGACATTTTTACACAGGTACCTGATGTCAGACATCTGCAGGAGCTGAAGGAGGCATTTGAGCAGAGTTCCGTGCTGCGTTTCACTTACGAGACGGAAAAGGATGGGAAGCTGCCTTTTCTAGATGTAACAGTCATGGAAAAGGGCGGAGGTTTCCACACTGCAGTCTACACAAAGGAAACAAACATAGGAATGTGCCTAAATGCCAACAGCGACTGCCCTGACAGGTACAAGAGGAGTGTTGTTAACGCATACGTCGACCGTGCTCTCAGCCACAGCTCAGAATGGAAGCAAGTCGACGAAGAACTCTGTAGGGTAAGGCAGGTTCTAGTCAATAACGGCTTCTCCAATGGTTTCATCGAAGACATCATAAGAAGGAAAGTGAAAAGCCATGCAACCTCCGAAGAGACAACTAACACAACACCTATACCCCCTATTAGACTATTTTACAGGAACTTCTTTTCCACAGCTCATAAAACAGAGGAAAGGGTCCTGAAAGATATTGTTAATAGAAACGTTATCCCTACAGACAAAAATCAGAGGATACAACTGACGATTTACTATAAAACCAGAAAAACGGCCAGCCTACTCATGAGAAACTCTCCAGACACGAAACAGAACGCTTTAAAAGAGACTAACGTCGTCTATGCCTTCAAATGCCCACTTGGGGACTGTAAGCTCCAAAAAACCCAGTATATAGGCAAGACAACAACATCTCTTTCTAGGCGTTTAACAATGCATAAACAACAGGGCTCCATTAAGGAACATATAATCTCTTCCCATAACCAAACCATCGCCAGAGAAATCCTAGTAAACAACACAGAAATCATCGATAGATACAGCGATAGCAGGCGGCTAGACGTTTGCGAGGCACTACACATCAAGAAGTCAACACCAGCAATCAACAGCCAATTATTGCACAACTATATTCTACCCACCTCAAGACTCCGCTCCAATATAGAAGCATCAAGAAATATGGACCAATAGGCTTTCTACAAACACTTCTATTCAATATCCATTGTTTCGTGTTCTGTCTTGTGTTGATACTTTTAATACCCTATTAATATCCTCTAATGCCACATCATCCTTCCCACCTTACTCAAATGTAATGCCACATCACCCTTCCCACCTCACTCAAATGTAGATATAAAATCAGGGAAACGCAAGTTCTAATCAGTTGTGTATTTGTGAAGTCTTTGAAAATGTAATAAGTTTTACGAAACGCGCCCGGGTCGCGTCAGACTAGAAATAAAAATGAATTTTGGAGAAGTGATTTTTGATTTACCTCCAACAGTGAAGCATAATGTACGAAAGATTGAGAAAATTCGTGTTAGAATTATTAATCTTACTTTTTCGGTCATCTTTAATAAAATATATATATATATATATATATATATATATATATATATGTGTGTGTGTACATATATATGTATATATATATATATATATATGTGTACATATATATATGTGGGAACCGACCTGTGAGATTTATATATATTTAATTTATATGAATTTATATAGAATTTATATTTACGTTAATTTATATACTTCGATAGCAATTTGTATGATAATGAGTGGACTGTATTTCTGCAATAATCTCATAATCTCACAAACCTCTACACATTAGGGGGGGGGGGTTATATTATTGAATTTATATGTATGCAGCCAATCAAACTACAGTATTAACTACACATTGAAGAGGTTCCTTATCTTATTGTACAGCAGGCCTTAGTCCACCAGGTATAACCAGGATGTAGACACCAAATTATCCTCTTTGAGGTAGCTTCCATCACCCAGTAACTGGTGCACAAAGTCTTGCTTCCTCGTCTTGACCTTTAGTATGAGGCGATCTCGTGCTCTAACCGACTCACCCTATATCCACTGACATTAAAGGCCATAAATGAAAGATAAATGGGTTTCGGCAGAACACTTAACTTGAATTTGTTGACAGCGTGTTGATGATGGTACACCTTTGGTTTCCATAACACTTCGTCCAAGTAAAATTAACAGGAGCCGAATTGCTCCCATGCCTCTGGTCTAATACAATAACAATGGCTGACCACTCCCTCACCCTGACGCCTGGCTTACATTGTCCAGATGACAGAAAGTGATAGAAGGGTCACATTTACTCTACTTTAATATTGATAATTAAGTTAATTTATATGAGATGTTTTTATGATGGTAAAGTCCAAAGACTAATGTATTTAAGAATAATTCCCACCATAATAGGTGGTGAATTTATAACAGTATGTGGAATGATATCCCGTTTTCTATAGACGGAAATTCCACTACAATTACATTTTCTATGGGTAACTTGTTTATGCAATACAGCAGCAATTATTATCTGTCTGTATGATATTATTAAATGGTGTCGGATTTTCCGACAATATATATGTGTACACACACACACACATATATATATATATATATATATATATATATATATATATATATATATATATATATATATATATATATATATATATAATGTACATATATATATATATATATATATATGTCGTACCTAGTAGCCAGAACGCACTTCTCAACCTACTATGCAAGGCCCGATTTGCCTAATAAGCCAAGTTTTCCTGAATTAATATATTTTCTCAATTTTTTTTCTAATGAAATGATAAAGCTACCCATTTCATTATGTATGAGGTCAATTTTTTTTATTGGAGTTAAAATTAATGTAGATATATGACCGAACCTAACCAACCCTACCTAACCTAACCTAACCTATCTCTATAGGTTAGGTTAGGTTAGGTTAGGTGGCAGAAAAAGTTAGGTTAGGTAAGGTTAGGTAGGTTAGGTAGTCGAAAAACAATTAATTCATGAAAACTTGGCTTATTAGGCAAATCAGGCTATGCATAGTAGGCTGAGTAGTAGCCAGAACGCACTTCTCAGCCTACTATGCAAGGTCCGATTTGCCTAATAAGCCAAGTTTTCCTGAATTAATATATTTTCTCTAATTTTTTTCTTATGAAATGATAAAGCTACCCGTTTCATTATGTATGAGGTCAATTTTTTGTTATTAGAGTTAAAATTAACGTACATATATGACCAAACCTAACCAACCCTACCTAACCTAACCTAACCTATCTTTATAGGTTAGGTTTGGTTAGGTAGTGGAAAAAGTTAGGTTAGGTTAGGTTAGGTAGTCGAAAAACAATTAATTCATGAAAACTTGGCTTATTAGGCAAATCGGGCCTTGCATAGTAGGCTGAGAAGTGAGTTCTGGCTACTAGGTACGACATATATATATATATGTACATATATATATATATATGTGTACATATATATATATATATATATATATATATATATATATATATATATATATATATATATATATATGTGTACATATATATATATATATATATATATATATATATATATATATATATATATATATATATATATATATATATATATATGTGTACATATATATATATGTGTACATATATATATATATATATGTGTACATATATATATATATATATATATATATATATATATAACATATATACATATATATATATATGTATAACATATATATATATTTTTTTTTTTTTGCTTTATTGTGTATATAAATATTACAAAACATACAAGACAAATGCCTAAAGGTTATGATCTCTTGAAGCTCCTCCGCTTCCAGACAGGAACCGAGGACGCAGCAAGCATTTCCCCTCTGGATCGCCACACTGAGGCACTGAAACAAAAAACTGGAAGCCCTTGGGTCTCTGGTGACGTCAATGAGCTTGGAACCCAATTCCTTGAGAAATCCCAAGGCACTCTTGCCCCAGGGGCCATGCGTCTCAGACGCTATGGGAACAAAGAGGTATTGACCTTCCAGTCGCCTGTACTTGAGTGATTTTGCTGTTTCCCTGTGGTTGGCCGCCCCACCTGCTTGATCAGCTCCGAAGTGTTCATAGGTGTCAGCCAGGGTGGATACACATGTGTAGTCCCACACCAACTGTCTACCCTCCTTCCATGAGTATATGGTGATGCCATCAGGGCGAAGTGCAGGGAAATCCGGGTTTTGGACCCCAAGGATGCGAGGTTCTCTCTCCGCTGGGCATCCAGCTGAGACGAGGCTTCTCTTGATGATGTCATTGACCTCGTTGTGTCTTGCATGCCAGCCCTTTGTGCTTCCGCAATGCAACCCATGCAGTCCGTATTGGTCGGCTTCCACCCTGTTGAAATACACTTGTATTCAGTGTGAATTGGGGCACCAAGGCGGAAGGCCACTGCTACACGAAGGGATTCTGGATCTAGGCGCGTGCCCATTGCTGACATGGGTACTGCCAGGAGGAAGTCTCCTGCATGGGGGGCACGCACTGCTCTGAGGCGGGCTTTCTCCTTGTCTGATGTTGCGACGCTGAGCATGGCATCAGCTACTTTTTCCACTAGAGGGTGGTCCCAGCCGGACTGTTTGTGTTGTTTTGTTGGCTCTATAATGGTTGCTGGGGCTGCAAGAACATCCCACTGATTTGAACATTCAGTGAAAGCAGGATCGTGTATTCCTGCTGAATCTCTCAGGGTTGCAGGTAAGATATCTCTGACGAGGTCGTGCGATGCGTGGGAGGAAAGGAAGGCTGGTAAAGCAATTTGGGAGGCTGTGCGGACACCAAGGCCGCCGAGTCTTACAGGAAGGGTTGCTTGCTCCCACTGAGAGTCGTCCAATGGCAGGTTCAGGACTTTCACCAGCATGGACCTCAGAAGGGTGTCATACACATTTAACTTAGGGCTGCTGTAGGATGGAGAACATCTCAGAAAGTAGGTCAACTTAGGGAGAGACAGGCATCTTGTGAGGAGAAAGAGAGCATCATGGGCATCAATCTTGTCAATCCTGTCCAGCATTCTCTTTAGATCAGTGATTTTTGCATCCAGGACCTCCTCGATTGCTTGTGGGCCAATGGGGGCACCCAGGAGAGTGCAGTCCGGTGGCTCGACAACGAGAATGTCTGGAAGAACATTTTGTATTTGCCCAGTGATGTCTGGGTTGCTGGAGATTATTTCACATTTGGATGCATTGAGATTGAAGCCTAAGGCTGCTCCTTGCTCCTGGATTTTCCTTATATCCTCCAAAATGGTTTCCGGGGTTCCAGCGAGAGTGCCATCATCCAGGTACCAGATGTTTAGCTCGCTTGTCAGACTATCAGTGACCTCTTTGATAGCTAGGCAGAAAAGGAGGGGGGCTAAGGGGTCACCTTGTTGGACACCTTCACAGGAGTTTATTTCATGCTCCCCAAAAAGAAGCTTAGAGTCCCCACTGTAGCACGATCGGATGAATGGGTAAAGGGGACGGAAATGGTTGTGTACAGCCCTGAGGACAGCGTCTCGTCTGGCTTGATTGAAAGCATTTTTGAAGTCAAGCTTTACTAGTGCCTTCTGGTCCGGGAGATCAGCAATGTAAGCCCGCGCTGCATGTGCTGCAGCTTCACAACCTAGGGGAATCCCAAACCCGAGCTGATGAGGTTTCAGCAAGGTGGCTGCTTCCTGGCTGATAGATCTCACTGTAGCCTTAGCTACAAGGCGTCGGAGGGTGTTGCCAACGGCAATGGGCCTGATACCCCTATCCTTCTTCTTTAGAGCACAGAGTGCTGCTCCATAGAAGACAGGCCTGATGTCCTCAGGGATGCCGCCAGCCAAACACATGTTGGAGAATCTGGTAAGTTCCACCAGAAGGTCCTTTGCAGCATCTCCAAGCACCGGGTTCAGCATTTGTTTGATGTGCTGGGGTCTTAGGCCTGTAAAGCCTCCTGCTGAATCTGTTGGGAAAGACATGGCTGCTTTGTACACCTCAGATTCTCGAACAGTCAAGGGTTCTATTCCAACATTGTTTTCCTGGGGATCCCTGCTGCTGCCGGGGGCTCTGGGTGGGTGTTCGTCTTGAAGAGCCTCTGCTGTCGTGGCGTTCCTGGGGGCAATAGTGTCATCGCTGGTCATGATTCTGATGGCACCTGTGGTATTGCCCTCTTTTATTTTCCTGGTGATCTGTGCTCTCATTTTGTGGCTCTCAGATGAGTTATTGTTGGTCGTCCTACGGCTGGTGTTCTTGGCACGAGGGGGTAGGCGGACCAGGTTGTCTGCTCTGGGGAATTCATTAAGTGTCTTGATTACAGAGGTTGCTAATGACTTGTCTCTCCTGGGCGGTAATGCTAGGCATGCATTCCCAAATAAAAGAAGATTGTGCCACGATCCAGAGGTTCTGGGAGCATTGTTGACCTTTGTCAGCAGACTGTTGAGTTTGGCTGCTGCTTGGTGACGGGCAGCCTTGGGGATGTGGGGCAAGGTCCTGGTGGACGTCGCTTTGACTGCTTCAAGCAGATTATCTGCTGAAATGAAGTTGAGGGAGGTATTGTTCCTCGCTCCTGCAGCAGGTTGTCCATCGTCACTGCCCCGGGGCAGGCGCCTAGACCCTAGACAACCACCTGAATTGACAGAATGATAGCGGACAGTTCCATTTCCATTGAGACGATACCGTCTGTCACACACTTGACAGTTTCCTCTTGGGTGTTCATCTTCTCTGCTGGAAAGAGGGTGTGTGTCAGGTGCGACATGTGCCATGCCTAGATGTGATGACACCTGGCTGTCCACTGAGTGCACCCACTCCTTCCCGGGTGGAGAGTAACACGGCAAGCATTACCCTCCTGGGGGAGTTGGGCATGGCCTGGGCACCGTGTGTGGGTAGGCTGTGTGTTGATGGGCGGCTGGCTGAGTCGGGCGCAGGTAGCGGGGTGGGGGAAGATGGCGGGCGGGGGTGGTGGAGGGGGGGGGCACGCGAGGGAGGCCGCCGTCACACTTGTTACACACTATCAAAATATTATGCCCTACGACTTACAGAGAGCATTCACTCGCGGACCATCCCGAGTTGCTCAGTGATCAAGAAACTGATGATGTCACCAGATGTTCCTGACGACACCAAACGCCAGGTTGGTGTGGCTCTTTACGTCGTAGAGTCACTTATTGACACATTGTGTAAGTGGGACGAGGACAACAATGGGACCACCAGTCCCAGGGAGGAACAACACCAAGACGATGGCTGCTGTTGACACAAGGACCATTAGGTTTCTCAGTTTGAACATTCGTAGCATCAGCAAAAGACTGAATGATCTAATTGCATATCTTACCAGTAACAACATAGATATAATTGCTTTACAGGAGCCCTACACGTCCAACATGATAAACAAAACCCCACCAAAGATCAGAGGGAATGCATCCTATAATAACAGTAACGCCACAGGCCTATTAACTTACGTCAGAAGTGATTTACCGCACATTCTTGTGAGCACGTCACACAATGTACACACACAGTACCATCACTTTCATGTACAAACAACAGCAGGGGAGTTGCTCCTGAGCTACCGTGCAGTGAGGACGTGTCGCCTGCTCGCTCCGGTAGTTTGAGGTGGTTAACGTTTTCGCCGGCAGGGGGTGTGGCTGTCTCTACCCTCCCTGCTGTTCCTGGTGGTGTGGACGTGGCGCTTCTACGATGGGCGGCCATCTTCCCCCTGTCGTGAGGGTAAACTCCATCGGCTTGGAGTTTACTGGCCGTGCTGGTTACCTGCTGGTGGACGTGGTATTGAGTGCCATGCTTCGTGTCCCGGTTGGGGACGTATATGGCATTGAGCTGGTAACTGCTCACCGTGTTGTTGTCAAGTTTGTGGGTGAGGCGGTGTACCGTGCTTTCTTACGGAGGAACGAGGGACGTACTTTGCAGCTCCAGGACGGCACCGGGTCTGTGACCATTTCAGACCGTAGTGGTGCTGTGACGTATGTCAGTGTTCATGGCGCCCCCATGGAGTTTCCTGAAACTCTCCTCCGGCGATTCTTCCAGAGGTACGGCTCCGTCGTCAGTGTGCGGATGAACTCACTGTCGTCTGGCACGTATTCGGGTGTGAAGACCAACATTCGGACCCTCGGGATGCGACTGAGGACAGACATACCGTGCTCTGTCCGGCTGTTGGGGTACTATGTGCGTGTGTTTTATGCCCGGCAACCCCGTACTTGCTTCCGGTGTGGCTTGTTGGGGCATCAGGCTGCCGGGTGTACTGCTGATCCGGTCGCTCCTGTGAACTTGTTCCGTGAGGAGGATTTCCCGCCGCTCCCTCTGGAGGAGGACTCCGGGGGTGAGGAGGTGAACGTCCCGTTCGCTGCTGCGGCTCCCCCAGTGTCACCCGACGTTCCCCCGGTTGTTGCAGACCCTCCTCCGGGTGTTGCGGTGCCGTCGGATGTTCCTCCTGACCATGTCTCTGGCCCTGCCGTTCCCATGGACCTTCCTGGTGATCCCTGTGGAGCGTCGCCGTCGGCTTCCTCGTCTTCGACTGTGGACCCTGGCCCTGCGTCCTCCCCTCACCCTGTGCTGGGTGCTGGGGTGGCTGCGGTGCCTCCTGCTGTGTGTGGTCCGGTTCCCCCTGTGGTAGAGGCTGCTGCCGTTCTGCGACGGGTGTCGGTTCGCCCGGTTCGTGAGGCCCACGGTTCTGGGTCCGCCTCCGGCTGTGAGGATGTGCGGCCAGTGCCCAAACGGTCCAGGCGTTCTTCTGCTGCTTGGGCTGATGCGGAGGACTACGACGCAGGTGGAGCTTCGGGAGATGATGTGGCGCCTCCGGGTGCTTCGCGCTCTACGACGCTGGTGGTGGCTGACGTCCATGTGTCTGCTGTTGACGATGGTTGTACCTATGATTTACCTCCTGTTCTTTCTCCTGCAGAAGGTTCTCCGCAGTGGGGGGTGGTCGCTCCTACTGACGTGGATGATGAGAGTTCTGGTGCGCGCCGAGGCATCAAGCTGGTACTAAAGAAGGATGCCAGGCGTGGGGGGTCCCGGCAGGAACAACGTTCGGTGGTTGACGCGGAGCACTGTGAGGCAGCCGAGGAGGCTCCCAGTGCGCTGCCCATTGCCCGGCCTCGTGGGAAGGAGCCCCTCCCTCTCATCTTGGCCTCCAGAGTGGCGCATGATGCGCAGCATCCTCTGCAGTTTAACATTATTGACCGCGTGCAGCCTGTTCCGTGGTGCCCTTCTTCCATCTGGGTACAGCGGGCTCGGTGTTTTGTTGTGGGTGTGCCCGAGTTGATGCCTGATCCTCGTACTGTTAATACTGTGCCTGTTCCGAATGACGTAATGTTACTGTGGGAGGCGTATTGTGTTCGGTTCCCGGCGGCGGAGTGGCCGGATAAGTATGAACAATTTGAGTAGTCTGTGTGCTTGCTGTGACCTGTGGTTTGTTTGCAATGTATTGTCCCTATTGTGCGCCCTTCAGGCCGGTGTTGTGCTTTTCATGACTGTTGTTTTGTTGTTTTTTTGTATTTCCGTCCAGTATTGTTGTTTCTTTGTGTTCATTGTTGTGATTTTGTTGTCGGTCCTTCAGGCCGGTATTTAGTGTATTTGTGTTACTTTGTGTATATTTGCTTTGTGCTTTTGTATTTTTTTGTTGTCTGATTGTTTGTTATTGGTTTCTTATTTTATTATATTTATTGTATTGTATTTATTCGCATGTTCGCATGTAAAAATAAAAAAAAAAAAAAAAAACTACAGCAGGCCACTTTTCATTCCTCAACGTATATGCCAGAAGCCAGAAACTCAATGTAACATTGTTCCCGGATCTAAACAATCATGGGACAATATACATGGAAGATTTTAATGCTAGACATATTACGCTGGGAGACATTACTAACGACGATAATGGATGCAAATTTATCAAATATGTTTATGACAACAGATTAACCGTACGGATACCCAAACTCATTTATTGGGAGGCAGACTTGATTATGTAATGGGTAGAAACCTTGTGCAAGATAGGATGGAATGTTCGTTGGTAAATCACTTAGTTAGTGATCACTATGCAGTTTCTGCTTCCTATGAGGTACAGTGTGATGTACCTAATAGACATCAGAGACGGAAAATGAATATTCCATATGGCTTGCATGACCACTTTATTAATTGTATTTCAAAATGGTATCAAGATTACACAATAACGAATGTACAAGCCTTCTCCAGAGATCTCGTTGATACGATACTACCTACTATGACACATGGGTGTGTTGGGGAACAGGTCGTAAGCCTAGCAGAAGTGGACAACACCTACCACCACCCAAGTGGGTCCTTGACCCCGTATTTGTTAAAGAACATGAACGAGTAAAGCAACTTGGAGATGCGTACAAACGAACCAAAGCACAAGGTGACTTGCATGCATTTCTAGTTGCAAATAGAGAGGTGAGAGACATGAGCAACGTTATACATAATAAACATTGGGAAGAGTTCCTACAAAGTATAAATGAGCAAACAACACTTGTTGAAGTTTGGGAAAAGATACGAAAAATCTCTAGAAGCAGCCCAACCAAACCGCTGCACCACAGCCCACTAGAACAAGCAAACATCCTCCTTGATCAATGGGCACTAACATCGAGCTACGACTCACTCCCAATTAACATACAGCACAAACTTGATGACACACGCCCCAACAGACAACGAACCATCAATCTTGCCTGTACAGCTATCGACGTGTCGGACCTTAATGATGTAACTGAATGGGAATTAAATCATGCACTAAAGATGGGAAAATCCACTGCTCCTGGAGAGGATGGTATTACTTACAGTCTACTGAGATTAGTCTCACACGTACCAGGTAATCCACTATTAGTGTTGTACAGAATGAGTTTACGTGAAGGAGTAGCTTGGACCTGATGCTTGGACAAAGAGTGTCATTGTTCCCATCCCCAAACCACACTCAGATAATTATAGACCCATATCTCTAACATCGTGTGTTTGTAAAGTGCTTGAACGTATTGTTCTAAACCGACTCATGTATCATACACAGGGGCACCTGTCACCTCAACTGTTTGGATTTATGCCTGGGCTCAGTACACGACACTGTTTTGCTGAGTACTTCGCACATATTGAAGCTTCCCCTCAAACAGTCTTCATCGACCTAACAGCAGCTTTTGATACAGCAAACAGAGAAATCATACTGGAACAGCTTGCCGAGCTGGGAATACAAGGAAAATTACTGAAATGGATAAAGGGCTATTTGTCTAATCGAACAGCATATGTTTTGTTTAATGGTGTTAAAAGCACAGAGAGCAAACACTTTGAACTGGGAACTCCACAAGGAGGGGTCCTCAGCCCCTTGTTGTTCAACGTTCTGATGCATAAACTTATTAAAGATCTTCCAACTAATAATGAAGCCACTGGCATTTGTTATGCTGATGATATATGTTTACAGGCTGCCTCCGAGCCTAGAATGCAAGTTCTGCTCGACGCTTTTGCTACTAGAGTTGAGGAATGTGGCCTCCTTATCTCTGTACAGAAAACTCGTGCCCTCATTCCATGTGGTATTCCACCACCCAATTATCATATAGATGGGCGAGCACTTGAGAACTGCGAGTCTTACAGATACCTTGGTGTCCCCATTAACGACCCTGGGTACCTTTCTTCTCTCAAGAGAAGACTGTGGGAGAGATTAAAGCCCTTGCGGGTCCTTGTTGGTGTCAATCATGGACTTAACGTGAGACTTGCTAGAATGTTTTATGCATCATTTATACGCTCTGTGATTGACTACAATGCTCTACATCTCACACTGTATACTGACAAAGAGCTGAAATCTCTTGAAACCTTGCAAAATGAAGCTATGCGTCTCATCCTTGGGGGTCCAAAGTCCACGAGAATAGTTAATATGAGAGCAGAGTTAAAATTACCTACCATAAGTGAGAGAATTTTGTCTATTAGCACAGTTTTCGGCGTGAAGGCATTGAGTAGATCTAGACAACACATGAAGTTTTAAGCTAAACTTTCTAATATGCTGCACTCGCCTGAGGTCTATAAAAGAAGAACGAAATCTGATTATGTATATTGGTTCTACAAGGTAGCCAACTCCATCAAAATATTAAATATGTACCCAACTCAACTAATGATTAATCAGCCAATTACTCCATGGGATAACTGGGATCTATCAGTTGATTTTGTAAATGCGCCCAAGAAAGATAGTGTGCACACTACATTATTAAAACAGTTAACACTGAAAAGCATCACTGAAAGTACTCAGAGTATGGGTAACGATGTTTATCAGTGCTATACCGACGGCTCTGTAGAAGAAGGTGGACGATGTACCGGATGTGCATGTAACATATTTGAACAATCTTCTCTCGTACATACAGCAATGAAGCGCGTCAATAACTGGGCAAGTACAACTCAAACCGAACTTGCAGGCATATACCTTGCCACTGAATTTTTAAAAGACAAAGGCAGTGGACTTATATACTGTGACTCGCAGAGTGCACTCCTGGCATTGAACGCACATAGTAGTGACACCCAGAAAATAGTCAGTGATATTCGAATGAATGTTTTAGCTGCCAAAGAAAACAGATTTGAGATTAAATTCCTATGAATACCATCACATGTTGGCCTCTCAAGGCATGACACTGTTGATATGCTTGCTAAGTCAGCCTGCAGAAAACCAGTGGTAGAAATTGATATGGGTGTTTCATTAGCAGTGACAAAGAGAATACTTAAACAAATATCTAATGAAAATCTCACCGACCTAACAAATTCTCAAAGACCTGAAAGTTGTAGCATTAAATATTATGATAGATATCGTGAGGAGACATTCACATATGGGACTAATAGAACAAGAATCCGGCAATGTGATGTTATAGTGGCCAGAATACGCCTGGGATATAGACGTATCTGGCAGCTTTCTCAAAACCCAAATGTCGAGTACACAATGTGTCAACTTTGTGAAAGAGAAAACATGAACTCTCTTGAACATTATATTGTAGAATGTCCCATACTGACTGACTTTCGCCCTCCTGGGCTAAGGTATGCTGAACTCTGTAGTTACTATATGAGTATTGGAACACTTGATGATATATTGGACTTGTATCCAAGATTGACCATGTAATATATCAATCATACAATGTATATATATGATGTAACTATATAACCTGAGCTTGTAAAAGCACCTTCATCACCTTCAGTGATTAAGTGCTTAATTGCACACTAGTTTCTTTATTAGCTACCTCACCCTGTCAGAGTAAATGAGACAGATGTATGTGAATGCATGTGTGTGTGTGTATATATGTATGTATATGTGTGTGTGTATGTGTATGTATATGTATGGGTATAAAGCATATATGGAAGCTGATCAGAATTACATTTCACCTTTGTGAATGTACATTAATGACACTATGTAAAAGACACATCTAACACTTTATGTAGGGCATACGTAAATCTGTGTATCTATGTATTTACGTATGTAGGTTAGCTTAGCATTTTAAAAGCACCGAATCACCTTCTGTGGTCGAGTGTTCAATAAACTCTTGAACTATATGTTTAACACTTCTCTAACCTTGTCCATGGAGGACAGAAGAAAATGTATATATGCTGGTTAGCAATGTAAATGTGTGGCCACGTCTGTGGTAGAAAAAAAAATACTTACTGGAATGTGAAGCTACTAAAGGCCTGCGCATCAAACTCAACATTAATCCAACGACAGCAGCTGCATTAGATGCACATTCCACCGCGACTACAATGATTAGAAAAGCCGTTGAGGAATGGGACTCATTAGTGAGCATTCTGCATCTACATCCGCCACCAAGATAATGTTAATAAAACAAGATTAAAACCAGCGCACTAAAACAGAAGCGATAAATAAGCAGGGAAAAAGGAGAAGTCCTCTCCTCCATTTTAAACTTAGACCCAAATATCACAGGAAAAAGGTTAATCATGTATAACCAAACTCAATTACGGGCTCACCATAGCCCGTGCTACATGGACACTTCGTCCTGAGTAGCTAAATCTTTAACAACAACAACATCGTCTCGCTGTTCTACAGCAGCTGTTATTCTCCAGCCTCGACGAGCACTTCGGTGCAGCCAAGACCAGTTCCAGCCAGCAGCAGTGTATTGGAGCAGAACCAGGCGCTTCCCAGCCAGCAGCAGTGTATTGGAGCAGAAACAGGAGCTTCCCAGCCAGCAGCAGTGTATTGGAGCAGAACCCGGCGCTTCCCAGCCAGCAGCAGTGTATTGGAGCAGAAACAGGAGCTTCCCAGCCAGCAGCAGTGTATTGGAGCAGAACCCGGCGCTTCCCAGCCAGCAGCAGTGTATTGGAGCAGAACCAGGCGCTTCCCAGCCAGCAGCAGTGTATTGGAGCAGAACCAGGCGCTTCCCAACCAGCAGCAGTGTATTGGAGCAGAACCCGGCGCTTCCCAGCCAGCAGCAGTGTATTGGAGCAGAACCCGGCGCTTCCCAGCCAGCAGCAGTGTATTGGAGCAGAACCAGGCGCTTCCCAGCCAGCATCTCGTCCTAGGCAGTGACATCTTCCTCGTGGCATCTTCTGTGTGTTGTCCAATGTGCTTGTGGCCAGGTCGGACTGCATTTAGGTGAACAGTCCCACTTCGAGCCAGAACAGGCCCAGGTGAGAAGACGGAAGTTCACCTTTTGCAGCTGCGTCATGGCATAGGTGCATTCTTTTTCTCCTCTCCTAAATTCTTCCGTTTCTGACACTGCCGAGCCAGTTGTGGAATCTGGTGATCGTGCGAGCCCACCATAACTGGGGGTTGAAACCTTCCGGAACACGGTGTTTGTTCGTGGTGAGACCCTTAGGCCAGGTCTTAGACCTGGCCTACACACTGACCCCCACTGAGCTTATGGAATCGCAGTGATTGGCACAAACACGGGACTGTCAGTAGTAGATAGTCACAATGGCTCACTGTCTACGGATGACCTACACTGGGAATACACCCATAGACACAATTGACTGCATCACTACCTTTTTCAATGCCACTGGCACACCTGCCACTAACCATATCAAACACGCCAACACAAACATCAAATTTCTCATTGCCTCAGAAGACGACCTTTTTGCCTGTTTCAGGTAACCTGCTTTATCTAAACTCACACAAGCTTCACTGACTCCTGTCCTCACTATTGAACAAAAAACTAAATGCTCCGTCCTTGTAAGAAATGTTGACAGCTCTGTTCTATCAACACCTAATACTATCTATCTCTCCCAGGACATTTCACACAGGAATGTTGTTACTATAATGGAGATATACCCAGTGCCCAATACAAAACACCTCAAGATCCAATGTTCCTCCCTTACAGAAGTTTAAAACTCTTGCAACAAGGTATAAAAATCCTCAGCACCAGCACTCCTCTCTATCTCATTAGTCCAGTTGACTATCTTCCTTTGCTGCAATGTTTCAAATGTTACAAATACAGTCACGAAACACGAAAATGTAAAAGCCCACAAATTTGCTCCAAATGCTCTGCGGAAGGTCTTTTTTATACTCAGTGCTCTGCCCCTACCCTAAAATGCACCAATTGCCAAGGTGCTCATACAGCAGTTGACAAATCTTGCCCTCTTAGAAAACAAACCTTGAAAACTCTTCGTACTAACCAACCTCGCACTCAAGCACACCCTCATTCTTCTTCAACCTCCCATAACCCATCTCATCACCAAACAGCATCAGCCACCTCCATGTCCCACGCCAGTGTCCTTAATGCCTCACCTCACCAGCAACATAACCACCCTAAGTCTGCACAACAAACTCAGTCCTCTCCACCTCTCTTCCCTCACCCACCACCTCCACCTTATTCTCCTCTTCAGAACCTTTCATATGAACGAGTCACCGCCAGTGTACAAGCTGCTTACTTGAAGGCCGAGGACGATGGCCGTGACTTTGCTGACTATCTTCCTATCTTTCTCACTCTTAACGGTCTTCCTAGTATCTCTGTTCCTCCTACTCAACTATTGCGCTCTGCTCCATTCTCAACTAGTCCTCACTCCACAAAACACCACAAACTTCAGTTGTGGAAACTGCCACAGTTTCCCCACAACTTCTTACCGACCCAATTCTGACTGCTACAGAAAACGGAACCACTGACCAGACGGCAGACCCTGTACTATCCCAAACTGAATCATTCATGTCTCAAGTTTATTCAGGTAAGGTATATACATACAAGTGATGTTACATTAATGGATTGATATATAGATAGAGCTAGTACATACAATGCCTAAAGCCACTATTACGCAATGCGTTTCGGGCAAGAAAAACATTAATATCTAGAACTTAATACTAATTGAGCATAAAGAATAAAAGATGTTGAGAACAAATACAAATAAAGATAAAAAAAAAAAGGGGGAACATGACTGAAAAAGCAGCACAAATACAAAAGATTGACAAACAGTGTTGATTAAAAAAAGAAAAAAAAAGAAAAAAGAAAATAACAGACATGGGTTGACAATAGAGGAGTGAGGTAGATTACAGGGAATTTATTAGGTAGTGTTTAGTTTTTATCTTAAACTGGTTGAGAGAGGTACAGTCTTTAACATGGTTGGGAAGGTCATTCCACATTCTGGGCCCCTTGATTTGCAGAGCATTTCTAGTTTGATTAAGACGTACTCTAGGAATATCAAAACTGTATTTATTTCTGGTGTGGTGCTCATGGGTTCTGTTACAACCTTCTATGAAGCTTTTAAGATCAGGATTGGCATTATAGTTTAGCGTTTTATATATGTATAATACACATGAGAGAATGTGCAGTGACTTAATATCTAACATATTAAGAGATTTGAGTAGGGGTACCGAGTGATGTCTGGGGCCAGAGTTGGATATTGTTCTAATAGCGGCTTTGTGTTGGGTAATTAGAGGACGTAAGTGATTTTGGGTAGTAGAACCCCAAGCACAAATACCATAGTTGAGATAAGGATAGATAAGGGAGTAATAGAGAGTCACCAGGGCAGGGCGTGGTACATAATATCTGATCTTAGAAAGAATGCCCACAGTTTTTGAAACTTTTTTTGATATATTTAGAATGTGTCCCTGGAAATTCAGCTTGTGGTCAATGAGAATGCCAAGGAATTTGCCATCTAATTTGTTACAAATTTGGGTATTGTTTATTTTGAGATTTATAAGACTAGAGGATTTATTGCCAAACAGAATATAGAAGGTTTTGTCAATGTTAAGGGTGAGTTTGTTGGCAGTTAGCCAAAGATGGACTTTATTTAGCTCAGTATTTACTGTGGCATTTAGAGCAAGAGGGTCAGGACTGGAGTAAATGAAGGTTGTGTCGTCAGCAAATAGAATTGGTTTGAGGTGTTGGGAGGCATTTGGAAGGTCATTAATGTAGATGAGAAAGAGGAGAGGGCCAAGTATGCTGCCCTGAGGAACACCAATGTTGATGGGTAGGGTGGGAGAAATTGTATTATTCACAGAAACATATTGGAGCCTGTCAGTAAGGTAGGACTCGAGGTATTGTAGGGAGTGTCCTCTGACTCCATAATGATGTAATTTAAGAAGAAGGTTATGGTGGTTGACAGTATCAAAAGCTTTACGCAGGTCCACAAATAACCCAACAGGGAACTCCTTTTTATCAAGAGCTGTATGAATCGAGCTAAGCATACTAATAAGTGCATCGTTAGTGCTTTTTTTGGGTCTGAAGCCATATTGGCAAGGGCTAAGTATATTGAGTTTGGCTAGATATGAGTAAAGCTGCTTGTATATAAGTTTTTCAAAAATTTTTGACAAGTTTGGCAGGATTGATATAGGTCTGTAGTTGTTAACATCTGTGGGGTCACCACATTTGTGGACAGGCGTTACTCTCGCTTTTTTTAGAATATCTGGAAAGGTTTGGAGTTCAAGTGACTTGTTGAAGAGCAAAGCAATAGCAGGGGCTAAAGATCTGGAGGCTTTTTTGTAAATTAAAGTTGGTATCTCCTCAAGGGCACCAGACTTGGTTTTAAGGGAAAGGATTATCTCATTGACGTCAGTGGAGTTAATAGGCTTTAGGTACAGAGACTGTGGATAGTTACCTGTAAGATAGTCCTTAATGTCAGTACTGGAAGATGGAATATCATTTGCAAGGGATGAACCAATGGAAGAGAAGAACCTATTGAACTCAATAGCAGAATCAGAGGCTGAAAGCTGACCATCGTTATTAGACAGGAGAGTCGGTTTGTTATTTAAAGATTTCTTTGATCCCAATATTTGTGAAATTGTGCTCCAAGTTTGTTTAATGTTGCTCTTTATTTGAGTAAATTTATCTTCGTAGTATTTAGTTTTGGCTCGTCTAATTATCTTAGATAGCAATAATGAGTAATTCTTTGAGAATTCTTTGGAGACAATTCCTAACCTATACTTCTTCTCAAGGTCGTGTTTTTTGTTAATGGATTTCAGTATTCCCTTTGTAAGCCAAGGATTGTTAAGCCTTTTGCTTGTGACTTGTTTTGTAAGCCTAGGACAGTGGGTGTTATAAAGGCTAAGAGTTGTTAGTAATCTCACCCTCATCTCCCAGCATTGTCCCCTCCACTTCCACTCTCACTTCTAGCACTACAACTCCCGTTACTTCCCACCTGGCCTCTCTCAACACGTCTTCTGCCATTTTTCATCCCCCACCAGCTCCAGTTACTCCTGATGTAACTCATCCCGTTGTAGCGAGTTAATCTTATACTCGCTCCATTATCTCATTATCTTAATAGCATAACTAATTAGCAGTAATTACAGAAGCTACAATCCTTTCCCCAATTACAGGCGCCTCAGCCAATGGATCGTGGAAGAAGATGAAGCTGATGAAAGAGCGTTCATGCGCGACTTCAAGGCATCAAACCCGGACTGAGGGCTTCACGAAGCTCACGTCGTCAACAGAAATCGCTCCCTGAAGCTGACCTTCGAGACAGTAGCTGCGCCTACTATGGCTACCAGAAATGGTGTTTACAGCTTTGGTATTCACATTCCGCCATTCCGTGTGAAGATGGAACGTTTCCACATGGTCAACCAGTGCCTCCGGTGCTACGAGTACACCCACTCCACCAGCAGATGTACCCAGCGTATTCAGAAGTGTAGCCTCTGCTCAGCTGACTACCATTGCTCCATCTGCAAGTCTGAAACACTATGCTGTTTGCTGTGCAAAGGCGACCATCCGGCAATCTCCATACGTTGTCCTCATAGACAAGACGTCATTAAAAACATGGAGAAATCCACATCTTCAACCGGAGCCAGTACCTCTGAAGCAACAAGCCAATCAGCGACCACCTCTACTTCAGGTTTCAACGCCCCAAGCCGCCATTTTCCCGTAGCTTCCGGGAGGACGTCCCACTACTACTATCAGCTAATGGGGAGCCAACTCCCAAACGCCAACCTGCGATTCGTCGAGCCAGCCATCATCCCCGGCCCACACCGACCAACCACTGAACAGCACAGTTCAAGCATTAACATCGGCGGCCAGCATGATAGCTTGCAATAACCTCCAGGAATACGTAAGAATATTAAATATTCTATACAAAGCAAATAGTCTTCCAGCTTTTATAGTTCCAGATCGAGGAAGTCTTCACCAACATTTTAAGGTAAATTAAGTTTCTAATACACGCCTTGTTTTATAGGGACGGGGGGAGTGTGGAGGGACCCACATTCAAAATGCCCGCCAGGGAATATTTCTTATGTTAGCCGCTCCTGATTGGTGGACGGCAGTCCGACGCCGTGCATCTGCGCATCACCCACGCGCATGCCCGGAGGCGACAGAAGAGAGCAGAGAAGAACCGCACCGCAGCGAAGACACACCTGTTAGTGACGCCTCCTGGACAGTGGTCATCCAGCACCTCGTATTGGCCAGCTACCATTGGACCTCGCCCATCCTCACCCCTGAGAAGCCGTCGTATTGCTTCAGCCCGCCCCGAGAAGACTCGAGAAGTTGGCACTGATGTTTGCCGCCCCCCCCCCACCCCCGGCTCGCCGAGGCTACATCACTGGCCAGTGTTGGAAGGTGGAACACTCACGTGGTCTGAGCTCTGGCTATTTTTGGACATGGTGTTGTGTTTGAGAACTTTGTATCAACATTTATGTTAAGCCGATGATGCCAGTGAGGCATTACCAAGGTGGTCAGGGTGACCAGTGGATTTCACAGTGGGATCTTTTTTGGAACTGTGGTTGGTGACTTTTGTGTGTCAAGCTGTTGTTGACTCTGCTGGGGGGAGGGGGGGGCGCACCTTGCCCGTTCCTAGACGACTTAGTGTTGTGGGCAGGAGAAGACTTGACTGAGATTTTGGATGTCCTTATTGAGACTTGACCCCCCCCCCCCCATCAGTGTTATCTGTCACCCCCGCACCTTGTTAAGACCTTATGGCCAGCAAGGAACTAGTGTACCACAGTTACCAGGTGCTGGACTGTCACCCCCGCACCTTGTTAAGACCTTATGGCCAGCAAGGAACTAGTGTACCACAGTTACTAGGTGCTGGAGCCTAGTGACAGCTGGGTACCTCATAAGTGCTATTGGGAGTTTTGTTCTGGGTGAATTTGTATGAATATATTCTGGTGTCATGTTTATAATTTAGCCCCCAGTCAACTGGTAATTTTTGTTGGACTTTTCCTTATCATCTAGACGTAACTATTGTAGGCCAGGAGGCTCTTGGTAATTTGTGTAAGGCACTACGCTGCCAGGGAGGCTCTGGGGGTTCATGACACGACATTCCCCACCACTCATCATTTCTCATGCTTCAGGGCAAACTGGGACATGTTCAAACAACACATTGATGATACTAATCTCACTTATGAATACAATGACAAACATCACACTGACAGTGACACACAAGCACGCAACATACAAGACACCATCATACATGCAGCAAACATCACCATTCCTAACACAACACTCAAACCACATTTCACTTGTCAACCCTTCCGTTCTCACTAAACGCCTCCTAGCTTGTTATCACTCTCTATGCCTACACAACACATCGCTAGGGACAAGTACTCTGGGACCTCACAACACTAAAAAACACATCCTCAACAGCCTAGGTGAAGACCACACAAAACACTGGAAACACCTTATTGAACAAACAGAACAACACAGAACACTGACACAACAGGAATTCTGGACACAAATCAAACGCTTACAAGGATCAGTTCATACATCATTTAAATACCTTCTTCAAAATAACAAAATCGCCGAACCTGACGAAGTACTTAACATTTTCAAACACCATTGGGAACGCATTTTTCATCCACATCCTCCTGAACCAACTGCCCTTCCCAACACTGAAGTAGTTGAAGACTGGGTACACCAAACCAGACGTGAAACCAAACCTGACGACCTCATCCACTTTGACAACCTCAACTCTCACACTGAACTACAGACTCCGCTGACTCCAGCTGGTGTCAAGACAGCTCTCATGGGCACTCGTCGCAGAGCCCCTGGTGCGTCTGACATTGGACACACCCTCCGACAATTACCAGCTCCTATCATTGCTGCTGTTACTAACTTATTCACCCCCCTTCTTGCCTCTGGATATTTTCCTCTCACCTTCAACTCTGCCACTGCTGTTCTCATTCCATAACCTGAGAAACCTCACACTGACACAATAAACTACAGACCCATCAGCGTTCTAGAGACACTTGGCAAAGTCTTTGAAAGGCAAGTTAACATGAGACTCACAACTCACCTGGAAGACAATGACTTACTGTTAAACAGTTTGACTTCCGGCCTCACCGGTCCACACATGACGCCTTAAATATCATGACCAATTACCTCAGCATCAACCATCACTAAAGGCTTAGGAGCGCACTCATCCCTAAGGAGGTTGAGAAGGCCTTTGACACTGGCATGACGGCCTCAAATTATGCAAACATCTTTAATCTTCCCCATTATCACCACTAAACTTCTTGCTAACTACTTAGACAATAGGACAATGAGGATTAAGTTCATCCGACAACACACTGATTACTTCATATTACATGCCAGTGTTCCTCAATTAGGCTCTGTCCTTGCCTGACACTTTACACCCTAAGCATCACTGCCATTCCTGACCCTATTCATTGCACCATATTAACTATATGCTATGCTGATGATGTCTCTCACATCACGTCTGGATGTCTCTCACCTGATCACGGAAAGCACAAGAACAACTTTATGTACTAACAGAATGGGAATATCACTGTCGCATCAAAACCAACTTCAACAACTAAAAAATCCCCTACTTCTCTGTAAAGGAACTGCACACCCTATTCCAGTTCAACTCTATTCATTCTTCCTTAATCCTACTAACATTTTTGTATCTTGTTCCTCTTGGCCTCACACTTTATCAACAATTACTCTTTCACACACACATTGCACAGAAACATGCAATAGTTCACCAAGCCATGAACAAATTATACAGACTTACATTTGTCAAACCTGATACTAAAATGCACCACTATAAAGCACTTACTAGACCACTCCTAACATATGCTCCACTTGCTCTCTCCTAAGCGGCAGTAACTAATAAACTAAATCTCCAGAGAATACAAAACAGAGCACTTAGATGTATTCCAAACACTTGTCAGGAAGACTTCAATACCAGCGAAAGTCTTCACGAGAGTACCAACATTCCTGCCCTCAATGTCTACTGGAAAACTTTACTAGACAAGCAACTTGACAGACTGCTCTCTTATCACCAACAACACATTGACTTTCTCTTACACTCTCTTAGACACAAACGTAACACACATGATCTCTACTCTACCATCCATCCTCCTCCTCCTAACTCTGTATTTCGTTAGTCTTTAGCTCTCAACACCCAGCATCTACAAAAATGTTCAGCTCTCAACACCCAGCACAAGCATGGCGGCCGTCCGTAAACGTTGAGCATTAACTGTGGCGGGACACGTGTTGGGGTGGTGGGACACGTGTTGGGGTGGTGGGACACGTGTTGGGGTGGTGGGACACGTGTTGGGGTGGTGGGACACGTGTTGGGGTGGTGGAACACGTGTTGGGGTGGTGGGACACGTGTTGGGGTGGTGGGACACGTGTTGGGGTGGTGGGACACGTGTTGGGGTGGTGGGACACGTGTTGGGGTGGTGGGACACGTGTTGGGGTGGTAGGACACGTGTTGGGGTGGCGGGACACGTGTTGGGGTGGTGGGACACGTGTTGGGGTCGTGGGTCACGTGTTGGGGTGGTGGGACACGTGTTGGGGTGGTGGGACACGTTTTGGGGTGGTGGGACACGTGTTGGGGTGGTGGGACACGTGTTGGGGTGGTGGGACACACACCCAGCCCGGCGCCCACTGTGACACACCCTGCCCGGCGCCCACTGTGACACTCCCAGCCCGGCGCCCACTGTGACACTCCCTGCCCGGCGCCCACTGTGACACACCCAGCCCGGCGCCCACTGTGACACACCCTGCCCGGCGCCCGCTGTGACACTCCCTGCCCGGCGCCCACTGTGACACACCCTGCCCGGCGCCCACTGTGACACTCCCTGCCCGGCGCCCACTGTGACACACCCAGCCCGGCGCCCACTGTGACACTCCCTGCCCGGCGCCCACTGTGACACTCCCAGCCCGGCGCCCACTGTGACATTCCCTGCCCGGCGCCCACTGTGACACTCCCAGCCCGGCGCCCACTGTGACACTCCCTGCCCGGCGCCCACTGTGACACTCGATGCCCGGCGCCCACTGTGACACACCCAGCCCGGCGCCCACTGTGACACTCCCAGCCCGGCGCCCACTGTGACACTTCCAGCGCGGCGCCCACTGTGACACTCCCAGCCCGGCGCCCACTGTGACACTCCCTGCCCGGCGCCCACTGTGACACTCCCTGCCCGGCGCCCACTGTGACACACCCAGCCCGGCGCCCACTGTGACACTCCCAGCCCGGCGCCCACTGTGACACTCCCAGCGCGGCGCCCACTGTGACACTCCCAGCCCGGCGCCCACTGTGACACTCCCTGCCCGGCGCCCACTGTGACACTCCCTGCCCGGCGCCCACTGTGACACTCCCTGCCCGGCGCCCACGGTGACACACCCTGCCCGGCGCCCACTGTGACACTCCCTGCCCGGCGCCCACTGTGACACTCCCTGCCCGGCGCCCACTGTGACACTCCCAGCCCGGCGCCCACTGTGACACTCCCTGCCCGGCGCCCACTGTGACACACCCTGCCCGGCGCCCACTGTGACACACCCAGCATGGCGCCCACTGTGACACTCCCTGCCCGGCGCCCACTGTGACACTCCCAGCCCGGCGCCCACTGTGACATTCCCTGCCCGGCGCCCACTGTGACACTCCCAGCCCGGCGCCCACTGTGACACACCCTGCCCGGCGCCCACTGTGACACACCCTGCCCGGCGCCCACTGTGACACTCCCTGCCCGGCGCCCACTGTGACACTCCCTGCCCGGCGCCCACTGTGACACTCCCTGCCCGGCGCCCACTGTGACACTCCCTGCCCGGCGCCCACTGTGACACTCCCTGCCCGGCGCCCACTGTGACACTCCCTGCCCGGCGCCCACTGTGACACTCCCAGCCCGGCGCCCACTGTGACATTCCCAGCCCGGCGCCCACTGTGACACACCCAGCCCGGCGCCCACTGTGACACTCCCTGCCCGGCGCCCACTGTGACACACCCAGCCCGGCGCCCACTGTGACATTCCCAGCCCGGCGCCCACTGTGACACTCCCAGCCCGGCGCCCACTGTGACACTCCCAGCCCGGCGCCCACTGTGACACACCCAGCCCGGCGCCCACTGTGACACTCCCTGCCCGGCGCCCACTGTGACACACCCTGTACGGCGCCCACTGTGACATTCCCAGCCCGGCGCCCACTGTGACACTCCCTGCCCGGCGCCCACTGTGACACTCCCTGCCCGGCGCCCACTGTGACACTCCCTGCCCGGCGCCCACTGTGACACTCCCTGCCCGGCGCCCACTGTGACACTCCCTGCCCGGCGCCCACTGTGACACTCCCAGCCCGGCGCCCACTGTGACACTCCCTGCCCGGCGCCCACTGTGACACTCCCTGCCCGGCGCCCACTGTGACACTCCCTGCCCGGCGCCCACTGTGACACTCCCAGCCCGGCGCCCACTGTGACACTCCCTGCCCGGCGCCACTGTGACACACCCTGCCCGGCGCCCACTGTGACACTCCCTGCCCGGCGCCCACTGTGACACTCCCTGCCCGGCGCCCACTGTGACACTCCCAGCCCGGCGCCCACTGTGACATTCCCAGCCCGGCGCCCACTGTGACACTCTCTGCCCGGCGCCCACTGTGACACTCCCTGCCCGGCGCCCACTGTGACACTCCCAGCCCGGCGCCCACTGTGACACTCCCAGCCCGGCGCCCACTGTGACACTCCCTGCCCGGCGCCCACTGTGACACACCCAGCGCGGCGCCCACTGTGACACTCCCTGCCCGGCGCCCACTGTGACACACCCAGCCCGGCGCCCACTGTGACACTCCCAGCCCGGCGGCCACTGTGACACACCCAGCCCGGCGCCCACTGTGACACACCCTGCCCGGCGCCCACTGTGACACTCTCTGCCCGGCGCCCACTGTGACACACCCAGCCCGGCGCCTACTGTGACACACCCAGCCCGGCGCCCACTGTGACACTCTCTGCCCGGCGCCCACTGTGACACACCCAGCCCGGCGCCTACTGTGACACACCCAGCCCGGCGCCCACTGTGACACACCCTGCCCGGCGCCCACTGTGACACTCTCTGCCCGGCGCCCACTGTGACACACCCAGCCCGGCGCCTACTGTGACACACCCTGCCCGGCGCCCACTGTGACACTCTCTGCCCGGCGCCCACTGTGACACACCCAGCCCGGCGCCTACTGTGACACACCCAGCCCGGCGCCCACTGTGACACTCCCTGCCCGGCGCCCACTGTGACACACCCAGCCCGGCGCCTACTGTGACACACCCAGCCCGGCGCCCACTGTGACACTCCCAGCCCGGCGGCCACTGTGACACACCCAGCCCGGCGCCCACTGTGACACACCCTGCCCGGCGCCCACTGTGACACTCCCTGCCCGGCGCCCACTGTGACACACCCAGCCAGGCGCCTACTGTGACACACCCAGCCCGGCGCCCACTGTGACACTCCCTGCCCGGCGCCCACTGTGACACACCCAGCCCGGCGCCTACTGTGACACACCCAGCCCGGCGCCCACTGTGACACACCCTGCCCGGCGCCCACTGTGACACTCCCTGCCCGGCGCCCACTGTGACACACCCTGCCCGGCGCCCACTGTGACACACCCTGCCTGGCGCCCACTGTGACACACCCTGCCCGGCGCCCACTGTGACACACCCTGCCCGGCGCCCACTGTGACACACCCTGCCCGGCGCCCACTGTGACACTCCCTGCCCGGCGCCCACTGTGACACACCCTGCCCGGCGCCCACTCTGACACACCCTGCCCGGCGCCCACTGTGACACACCCTGCCCGGCGCCCACTGTGACACACCCAGCCCGGCGCCCACTGTGACACACCCTGCCCGGCGTCCACTGTGACACTCCCTGCCCGGCGCCCACTGTGACACTCCCTGCCCAGCGCCCACTGTGACACACCCTGCCCGGCGCCCACTGTGACACACCCAGCCCGGCGCCCACTGTGACACACCCTGCCCGGCGTCCACTGTGACACTCCCTGCCCGGCGCCCACTGTGACACTCCCTTCCCAGCGCCCACTGTGACACACCCTGCCCGGCGCCCACTGTGACACACCCAGCCCGGCGCCCACTGTGACACACCCTGCCCGGCGCCCACTGTGACACTCCCTGCCCGGCGCCCACTGTGACACACCCAGCCCGGCGCCCACTGTGACACACCCTGCCCGGCGCCCACTGTGACACTCCCTGCCCGGCGCCCACTGTGACACTCCTAGCCCGGCGCCCACTGTGACACACCCAGCCCGGCGCCTACTGTGACACACCCTGCCCGGCGCCCACTGTGACACACCCTGCCCGGCGCCCACTGTGACACACCCTGCCCGGCGCCCACTGTGACACTCCCTGCCCGGCGCCCACTGTGACACACCCTGCCCGGCGCCCACTCTGACACACCCTGCCCGGCGCCCACTGTGACACACCCTGCCCGGCGCCCACTGTGACACACCCAGCCCGGCGCCCACTGTGACACACCCTGCCCGGCGTCCACTGTGACACTCCCTGCCCGGCGCCCACTGTGACACTCCCTGCCCAGCGCCCACTGTGACACACCCTGCCCGGCGCCCACTGTGACACACCCAGCCCGGCGCCCACTGTGACACACCCTGCCCGGCGTCCACTGTGACACTCCCTGCCCGGCGCCCACTGTGACACTCCCTGCCCAGCGCCCACTGTGACACACCCTGCCCGGCGCCCACTGTGACACACCCAGCCCGGCGCCCACTGTGACACACCCTGCCCGGCGCCCACTGTGACACTCCCTGCCCGGCGCCCACTGTGACACACCCAGCCCGGCGCCTACTGTGACACACCCTGCCCGGCGCCCACTGTGACACTCCCTGCCCGGCGCCCACTGTGACACTCCTAGCCCGGCGCCCACTGTGACACACCCAGCCCGGCGCCTACTGTGACACACCCAGCCCGGCGCCCACTGTGACACACCCAGCCCGGCGCCCACTGTGACACACCCTGCCCGGCGCCCACTGTGACACTCCCAGCCTGGCGCCCACTGTGACACACCCTGCCCGGCGCCACCTGTGACACTCCCAGCCCGGCGCCCACTGTGACACACCCAGCCCGGCGCCACCTGTGACACTCCCAGCCCGGCGCCCACTGTGACACACCCTGCCCGGCGCCACCTGTGACACTCCCAGCCCGGCGCCCACTGTGACACACCCAGCCCGGCGCCCACTGTGACACACCCTGCCCGGCGCCCACTGTGACACACCCAGCCCGGCGCCCACTGTGACACACCCAGCCCGGCGCCCACTGTGACACACCCTGCCCGGCGCCCACTGTGACACTCCCAGCCCGGCGCCCACTGTGACACACCCTGTCCGGCGCCCACTGTGACACACCCAGCCTGGCGCCCACTGTGACACACCCTGCCCGGCGCCCACTGTGACACACCCTGCCCGGCGCCCACTGTGACACTCCCAGCCCGGCGCCCACTGTGACACACCCAGCCCGGCGCCCACTGTGACACACCCTGTCCGGCGCCCACTGTGACACACCCTGCCCGGCGCCCACTGTGACACTCCCTGCCCGGCACCCACTGTGACACACCCAGCCCGGCGCCCACTGTGACACACCCTGCCCAGCGCCCACTGTGACACACCCAGCCCGGCGCCCACTGTGACACACCCTGCCCGGCGCCCACTGTGACACACCCTGCCCGGCGCCCACTGTGACACACCCAGCCCGGCGCCCACTGTGACACACCCTGCCCGGCGCCCACTGTGACACACCCTGCCCGGCGCCCACTGTGACACACCCTGCCCGGCGTCCACTGTGACACACCCTGCTCGGCGCCCACTGTGACACACCCTGCCCGGCGCCCACTGTGACACACCCTGCCCGGCGCCCACTGTGACACACCCAGCCCGGCGCCCACTGTGACACACCCTGCTCGGCGCCCACTGTGACACACCCTGCCCGGCGCCCACTGTGACACTCCCTGCCCGGCGCCCACTGTGACACACCCTGCCCGGCGCCCACTGTGACACACCCAGCCCGGCGCCCACTGTGACACACCCTGCCCGGCGCCCACTGTGACACACCCAGCCCGGCGCCCACTGTGACACACCCTGCCCGGCGCCCACTGTGACACACCCTGCCCGGCGCCCACTGTGACACTCCCTTCCCGGCGCCCACTGTGACACTCCCAGCCCGGCGCCCACTGTGACACACCCAGCCCGGCGCCCACTGTGACACACCCTGCCCGGCGCCCACTGTGACACTCCCTGCCCGGCGTCTACTGTGACACACCCAGCCCGGCGTCCACTGTGACACACCCAGCCCGGCGCCCACTGTGACACACCCTGCCCGGCGCCCACTGTGACACTCCCAGCCCGGCGCCCACTGTGACACACCCAGCCCGGCGCCCACTGTGACACTCCCAGCCCGGCGCCCACTGTGACACTCCCAGCCCGGCGCCCACTGTGACACACCCTGCCCGGCGCCCACTGTGACACACCCTGCCCGGCGCCCACTATGACACTCCCAGCCCGGCGTCCACTGTGACACACCCAGCCCAGCGCCCACTGTGACACTCCCAGCCCGGCGCCCACTGTGACACACCCAGCCCAGCGCTCACTGTGACACACCCTGCCCGGCGCCCACTGTGACACACCCTGCCCGGCGCCCACTGTGACACACCCAGCCCGGCGCCCACTGTGACACACCCTGCCGGCGCCCACTGTGACACACCCTGCCCGGCGCCCACTGTGACACACCCTGCCCTGCGCCCACTGTGACACACCCTGCCCGGCGCCCACTGTGACACACCCTGCCCTGCGCCCACTGTGACACACCCTGCCCTGCGCCCACTGTGACACACCCTGCCCGGCGCCCACTGTGACACTCCCAGCCCGGCGCCCACTGTGAAACACTCAGCCCGGCGCCCACTGTGACACACCCAGCCCGGCGCTCACTGTGACACTCCCAGCCCGGCGCCCACTGTGACACACCCTGCCCGGCGCCCACTGTGACACACCCTGCCCGGCGCCCACTGTGACACTCCCTGCCCGGCGCCCACTGTGACACACCCTGCCCTGCGCCCACTGTGACACACCCTGCCCTGCGCCCACTGTGACACTCCCAGCCCGGCGCCCACTGTGACACACCCAGCCCGGCGCCCACTGTGACACACCCTGCCCGGCGCCCACTGTGACACACCCAGCCCGGCGCCCACTGTGACACACCCAGCCCGGCGCCCACTGTGACACACCCTGCCCGGCGCCCACTGTGACACTCCCAGCCCGGCGCCCACTGTGACACACCCTGCCCGGCGCCCACTGTGACACACCCAGCCCGGCGCCCACTGTGACACACCCTGCTCGACGCCCACTGTGACACACCCTGCTCGGCGCCCACTGTGACACTCCCAGCCTGGCGCCCACTGTGACACACCCAGCCCGGCGCCCACTGTGACACACCCTGCCCGGCGCCCACTGTGACACACCCTGCCCGGCGCCCACTGTGACACTCCCTGCCCGGCGCCCACTGTGACACACCCAGCCCGGCGCCCACTGTGACACACCCTGCCCAGCGCCCACTGTGACACACCCAGCCCGGCGCCCACTGTGACACACCCTGCCCGGCGCCCACTGTGACACACCGTGCCCGGCGCCCACTGTGACACACCCAGCCCGGCGCCCACTGTGACACACCCTGCCCGGCGCCCACTGTGACACACCCAGCCCGGCGCCCACTGTGACACACCCTGCCCGGCGCCCACTGTGACACACCCTGCCCGGCGCCCACTGTGACACTCCCTTCCCGGCGCCCACTGTGACACTCCCAGCCCGGCGCCCACTGTGACACACCCAGCCCGGCGCCCACTGTGACATACCCTGCCCGGCGCCCACTGTGACACTCCCTGCCCGGCGTCTACTGTGACACACCCAGCCCGGCGTCCACTGTGACACACCCAGCCCGGCGCCCACTGTGACACACCCTGCCCGGCGCCCACTGTGACACTCCCAGCCCGGCGCCCACTGTGACACACCCAGCCCGGCGCCCACTGTGACACTCCCAGCCCGGCGCCCACTGTGACACTCCCAGCCCGGCGCCCACTGTGACACACCCTGCCCGGCGCCCACTGTGACACACCCTGCCCGGCGCCCACTATGACACTCCCAGCCCGGCGTCCACTGTGACACACCCAGCCCAGCGCCCACTGTGACACTCCCAGCCCGGCGCCCACTGTGACACACCCAGCCCAGCGCTCACTGTGACACACCCTGCCCGGCGCCCACTGTGACACACCCTGCCCGGCGCCCACTGTGACACACCCAGCCCGGCGCCCACTGTGACACACCCAGCCCGGCGCCCACTGTGACACACCCTGCCCGGCGCCCACTGTGACACACCCTGCCCGGCGCCCACTGTGACACACCCTGCCCGGCGCCCACTGTGACACACCCTGCCCTGCGCCCACTGTGACACACCCTGCCCGGCGCCCACTGTGACACTCCCAGCCCGGCGCCCACTGTGACACACCCAGCCCGGCGCCCACTGTGACACTCCCAGCCCGGCGCCCACTGTGACACACCCTGCCCGGCGCCCACTGTGACACACCCTGCCCTGCGCCCACTGTGACACACCCTGCCCTGCGCCCACTGTGACACACCCTGCCCGGCGCCCACTGTGACACTCCCAGCCCGGCGCCCACTGTGACACACTCAGCCCGGCGCCCACTGTGACACACCCAGCCCGGCGCTCACTGTGACACTCCCAGCCCGGCGCCCACTGTGACACACCCTGCCCGGCGCCCACTGTGACACACCCTGCCCGGCGCCCACTGTGACACACCCTGCCCTGCGCCCACTGTGACACACCCTGCCCTGCGCCCACTGTGACACTCCCAGCCCGGCGCCCACTGTGACACACCCAGCCCGGCGCCCACTGTGACACACCCTGCCCGGCGCCCACTGTGACACACCCAGCCCGGCGCCCACTGTGACACACCCAGCCCGGCGCCCACTGTGACACACCCTGCCCGGCGCCCACTGTGACACTCCCAGCCCGGCGCCCACTGTGACACACCCTGTCCGGCGCCCACTGTGACACACCCAGCCTGGCGCCCACTGTGACACACCCTGCCCGGCGCCCACTGTGACACACCCTGCCCGGCGCCCACTGTGACACTCCCAGCCCGGCGCCCACTGTGACACACCCAGCCCGGCGCCCACTGTGACACACCCTGTCCGGCGCCCACTGTGACACACCCTGCCCGGCGCCCACTGTGACACTCCCTGCCCGGCGCCCACTGTGACACACCCAGCCCGGCGCCCACTGTGACACACCCTGCCCAGCGCCCACTGTGACACACCCAGCCCGGCGCCCACTGTGACACACCCTGCCCGGCGCCCACTGTGACACACCCTGCCCGGCGCCCACTGTGACACACCCAGCCCGGCGCCCACTGTGACACACCCTGCCCGGCGCCCACTGTGACACACCCTGCCCGGCGCCCACTGTGACACACCCTGCCCGGCGCCCACTGTGACACACCCTGCTCGGCGCCCACTGTGACACACCCTGCCCGGCGCCCACTGTGACACACCCTGCCCGGCGCCCACTGTGACACACCCAGCCCGGCGCCCACTGTGACACACCCTGCTCGGCGCCCACTGTGACACACCCTGCCCGGCGCCCACTGTGACACTCCCTGCCCGGCGCCCACTGTGACACACCGTGCCCGGTGCCCACTGTGACACACCCAGCCCGGCGCCCACTGTGACACACCCTGCCCGGCGCCCACTGTGACACACCCAGCCCGGCGCCCACTGTGACACACCCTGCCCGGCGCCCACTGTGACACACCCTGCCCGGCGCCCACTGTGACACTCCCTGCCCGGCGCCCACTGTGACACTCCCAGCCCGGCGCCCACTGTGACACACCCAGCCCGGCGCCCACTGTGACACACCCTGCCCGGCGCCCACTGTGACACTCCCTGCCCGGCGTCTACTGTGACACACCCAGCCCGGCGTCCACTGTGACACACCCAGCCCGGCGCCCACTGTGACACACCCTGCCCGGCGCCCACTGTGACACTCCCAGCCCGGCGCCCACTGTGACACACCCAGCCCGGCGCCCACTGTGACACTCCCAGCCCGGCGCCCACTGTGACACTCCCAGCCCGGCGCCCACTGTGACACACCCTGCCCGGCGCCCACTGTGACACTCCCAGCCCGGCGCCCACTGTGACACACCCTGCCCGGCGCCCACTGTGACACACCCTGCCCGGCGCCCACTATGACACTCCCAGCCCGGCGTCCACTGTGACACACCCAGCCCAGCGCCCACTGTGACACTCCCAGCCCGGCGCCCACTGTGACACACCCAGCCCAGCGCTCACTGTGACACACCCTGCCCGGCGCCCACTGTGACACACCCTGCCCGGCGCCCACTGTGACACACCCAGCCCGGCGCCCACTGTGACACACCCAGCCCGGCGCCCACTGTGACACACCCTGCCCGGCGCCCACTGTGACACACCCTGCCCGGCGCCCACTGTGACACACCCTGCCCGGCGCCCACTGTGACACACCCTGCCCTGCGCCCACTGTGACACACCCTGCCCGGCGCCCACTGTGACACTCCCAGCCCGGCGCCCACTGTGACACACCCAGCCCGGCGCCCACTGTGACATTCCCAGCCCGGCGCCCACTGTGACACACCCTGCCCGGCGCCCACTGTGACACACCCTGCCCTGCGCCCACTGTGACACACCCAGCCCGGCGCCCACTGTGACACACCCTGCCCGGCGCCCACTGTGACACACCCAGCCCCAATGACCCATTACATTCTCACCTCTCAAACGGGAGCCGGTCGGCCGAGCGGACAGCACACTGGACTTGTGATCCTGTGGTCCCGGGTTTGATCCCGGGCGCTGGCGAAAAACAATGGGCAGAGTTTCTTTCACCCTATGCCCCTGTTACCTAGCAGTAAAATAGGTACCTGGGTGTTAGTCAGCTGTCACGGGCTGCTTCCTGGGGGTGGAGGCCTGGTTGAGGACCGGGCCGGGGGGACACTAAAAAGTCCCAAAATCATCTCAAGATAACCATCTCAAGATAGCCCGGCGCCCACTGTGACACACCCAGCCCGGCGCCCACTGTGACACTCCCAGCCCGGCGCCCACTGTGACACACCCTGCCCTGCGCCCACTGTGACACACCCAGCCCGGCGCCCACTGTGACACTCCCAGCCCGGCGTCCATCGTTCACAAACAAACAGTTCCACAAGTGACCACTGAAGTAGTAGACGACGAACAAGCCTCAGGAGATGAAGATGAAGATGATGAAGATGATGAAACGGAAGAGGAAGATGCAGCAAAAGAGGAGGAAGAAGAAGAGGAGAAGGAAGCAGAGCACAAGCGAGGGGCGGGGGAAGCACTCCAGATAAGGGAAACGAAACCTGTACAGACAGATAAGAAAAATGGCGACCTAAAGAAGCCACCTGAAAGGTCACCATACCCCTTCAGAAACACCAAACACTAATGGGGATTACAATTATGCAAGTTAACATAAGGCACTTTTTCAACAACAAATATTTACTAGAGGTGGAAGCATGTAACTATCACCCTGAAGTCATCCTATTAAACGAGACTTCTGCACGCTCAGACCAACACATTAAACTTCATGGATACACGACCACTGAAAGGAACTCTGGGCAGAATAGAGGTGTTGCGGTGCTCATCAAGCTGGGCTGCTCCTTCACCAACATCTACCTCCAAGAAGAAAATGCCCCTAGCTGTGGAAATATGCCCCCTAGCTGTGGAAATAGTCACGAATCATGGCCCACTTGGTATTTTAACTGCCTACATTCCTCCAGGCCAGCACTCCATCCCTTCGAGAGCCATTCTCAAGGTGCTCAACAGAAATGTCCCAACGATCCTTGCAGGGGACTTGAATTTTTTATTATTATTAATACATTAGGTACATCAGCATTCGTGCAGCTACCCTAGACTATATGAAGGGGAGTACAGTGTGTCAAAAAGCTAGCTACGTGATGCTAAAAAATCCCCATCACACAGGATGGTTAGTCATACAGAGGCACGTGATAAGCGGTCTGCACTGGCAGACTCTGGGTGCATTATGAGGATATCATCAACACAAGAGTGAATAAGGCAGCAGTGATACTAAAACTCCCCATCTCGCAGGAGGGTTAGTCATACAGGGCCATATGTTTAGTAGCCTGCACTGGCAAATTTTGGGTACACTGTGAGGATATATTCAAGAACACGAGAGTGAATAAAGTAATTGCAAAGCTCCAGGTACCTCATGCCAACGGGTCTGAAAGGTCTAATAACTGGGCATTCGGTGATGTAGTCGGGAGATCATGCCACAGTTCCTGCTCACAGAGTTTGCAACTGGAGTGCTCATGATTAGGAGACCCGTCACCTGCAGCCACCTGCCACAGGTAACGGTAACCCAACCTGATCCTGGCAACCACTGTGTCGCACAGTCTAGTGGACGTTTTGTGCTGCCCATAGATATAGGTTTCAGATCTGAACAAATCATAGCTTTTCATACTAGTGCTTTCAGGTCGTTGGGAGTCAGTAATTTTTTTCCTATCAGACCTGAGTGTTTGGACCAATACAGTTTTGACTTTCCCCTTTCCCCAATACAAGGGACTTTAATGCACACCATGCAGTATTTTTCAATGACACCAATGGACGAGATGACATCAAAGGTCGACTATTATATAACCTCATGACAGCGAGGAACTTAACCTTCTTGGGTCCCTACTTTAAAAGTAACCAAGTAACCCTACTTGGTGGTTACCTTTGTAGGTAACTACCAAGAAAAACCTGATATTATACTGACGAATGTTGAATGCAATATTTTTCACAGTAGAATACTCCCAGGTAATGATGTGGGTTCAGATCACATACCTGTTATTCTCCACCTCCAAGCATCTCCCTTTAGAATTCTAGGACGCCCCAGACCCAATCTAAACCACACTTCGACTTCGTCCATATATAGAGTGCCTTGGCACTGATCCAACCGCTGATCTTGACAACCAACCGGTCCAGGACATTGACGCAATAATTGCCTCCATACATACTCACATCACTGAAGCAACTATGGCCAATTGTGACCTAACTAGTAGCCTGGTGGATAGCGCGCAGGACTCGTAATTCTGTGGCGCGGGTTCGATTCCCGCACGAGGCAGAAACAAATGGGCAAAGTTTCTTTCACCCTGAATGCCCCTGTTACCTAGCAGTAAATAGGTATCTGGGTGTTAGTCAGCTGTCACGGGCTGCTTCCTGGGGGTGGAGGCCTGGTCAAGGACCGGGCCGCGGGGACACTAAAGCCCCGAAATCAACTTAAGATAAATTAAGATAAGATAACTAACACCAGAATAATTCAGCAATACAAATCAACTAGAGAGATCAAGGATAAAATGAGGCATTACCAACAAGAATGTGTGAGGCGCCTACGCACAGGCCAGCCATCCCTCCAAATCATTCAGGCCCTCAGACGTGAAGTCTTAGGCCTCACGCTCCTACACAAACGTCATATTTGGGGTACACTAGTCAACCAAGCGAACCAGTACAAGAGAGAACCTGCCAGAGTCTGGGGAAAGATCAGACAACTCCTGGGATCAACAAAGACGCCGCTGTCGCACCTCAGCTATACACATACTGATGACAACAACGAGGTAATAACCACCAGAGTGGAAGATGCACAGCTGCAGGCTAATCTTAGAGGATTAGTTTGGGAGGAAATCTTTACAGAAAACAACAGCCAAATTAACAATGACAACCACCGTACAGTCGACCAATGGGTTGCTGAAAATGTAGAGAACGTGTCTAGCAGGCCTCTAGTGGACACCGCACTCCTTGACCCTGACCACCCGATCACTCGACCCATCACCTTACGGGAGCTGATAGAAGTATTAAAGAAAACGAGGAACAAAGCGCCAGGTTTGTCAGGAATAACAGTCAACCTACTGTAGTTTCTACCTCTAAACTACCTGCAGTCCCTGCTCAATGTCCTCAACGCCATCCTCGTCTCAGGCCACTACCCACAAGTATTTAAAACTGCCAAAATGATCTTTATCCCGAAGCCAGGCAAAAGCAGACATGTCCCTGGAAACTATAGGCCTATCCCCCTGTTGGAGTCGACAGGAAAGTGCTTTGAGAAAATACTGTCAAATCGCATTAACTACTAGTTGGAGTACCACCATCTGTATACAGAAAAACAGTTTGGTTTTAGGAACCACAGATCAACGCAACATGCCATCAACATCATTTATGAGGCAGAACGCCGGTATCAGGAAACAGCACCAGACAGCATTAATAGCAACCAGAGATGTCAACAAGGCCTTTGACAGTCTGTGGCATAATGGTCTGCTCTTCAAGCTGCAATCCATACCACACCACAACTGGACCCTCCTAAGACTAGTACAAATAATTCTAAGCCACAGAACAATAATTCCAATGTTTAACAACAAGGAAGCTGAAGCCTTTATCCCGACAGCAGGAGTTCCTCAGGGGTCGTGCATCAGCCCACTCCTCTTTAATCTCTTTGTAAACGATTTGCCACGCCCTATTGCCATGCCCTATTGCCACGCCCTATTGCCGCGCCCTATTTATAACGACACTATTATCACTCAATTCGCAGACGATGTCATCCATGTAGTGTCGTCGATGCCTGCTGGCCAAGGAACTAAACACGATTCAGTCATAAGGAAGACGAAGGAGGAACTAGCAGCCACAGCAAGTTAGGAACAAGACTGGAAAATCGTGACAAACTCTAACAAGATTCAACTGTGCTCGGTGGGCAGCTGGGCTAGTACACTTGGGGTCATCAACATTGTGGCACGTTAATACAGGTACAGAACTCCACCACAATTCTGGGCTACGTAATATCGAGACTTGAATTCCACTGAGCATATCAATAAGAAAGTAGCATTAGCCAAAGCACAACTAGCTCGGCTGTGCAGATTCACAGCATGTGAAGCTACATCTATACAGAATGCTTATTCGACCCATCCTGGAATACCCATACAACCCGCTTGCTCTTACTAAACAGTCAAATATGTTGAAACTTTAAAGGGCTCTAAATAGAGCACTAAGATTTGTAGCAGGAGTGACACTTGCTGAGAAAATTCGGACCGACAGACTCCACATCCAATTAAAGATAGAACCATTGAATAGACGTCTCCACAAACTCTCAGTAAAGCAGGTATACAAAATGAAGTACACCAACTTACCACATCGTGACGACCCCTTTACGGTATACAACACTACTAACTATGAGACACGAGACCAGCCCCACAGTACAAGGAGGATGTCACTACAACAGAAAGTCAGCCACGGCCCAGAATACTTAGTAACCTACTACGTGAGGAGGATGAGGAATGGGAACCATTATACACCTAACAGGCATGAACTATGCACTAACAAGTCAACATCAGACACCAATACCTCTACCAACCAGGACAAAATCATTGTATACATCACCTACAAGCTCCCCTACCAACCGCACATCAGCAAGTCACCACAACACTGCTCTCCAGGTGCGGCACCAAGACGAACTCTGTCCTTGCATGGCAACTTCTCTCCTCCTGTTGTGCAACAGCTACAGCTTCCTGCTACTGGCACCCAGCAATCATTAATAATAAAATTAAAAAAAAAATCATCATCACCATCATCATCTATGAGTGCAGTCTTCCCTCGCCATCAATTCACATATCAACTCATATCACTCCATAATCACTCTCAAAGCCAAAGTGGTTGGGCCACTACCCTGTCCTCCCCCTCTTTGCCCAACCTCCTAATCCTCCTTCATGTTTTCCTAAATGCTTCGCGTGCCTCTTCCATCCCTGCTTGCCAGCTCTTTGGACATTTTCGCTTCGCCTCGGCTCCTCGGTCCTCGCCGGTACTAGCCACACCGTACCATGACCTTCAGAGTTAAGGTTCCTAGAGAACCACGCATTCGGACGAGATGAAACACTCACCGCCGCGACCAACACCGTACCTGACGATATCCAGCAGGACGACGAGGGTGTCGTCCTCTCTGGCTCCTCTGAAGACGACCCTGAACGCCTGTTCACACCTGCCGCCACGTCTGTACTCTATGCAGGGACCATCTTGGCCAGGAGAGTCAGCTCGTGGATCACCGAGCACGAGGTGGACGTCATCCTGGACAACATCAACTCTGAAAACGTCAACATGACAGCTGTCTCAGCCAAGATCACCACCACCAACAACCACACTCGCTCCACCTTGAAAGTGACCTTCACTACAGCTGCCGCAGCGGACCTGGCCGCCACCACCACCACAGGATTTAGGCTCTTAGGCGTCAACACACCACCTGCTTCAGTACACATGGAAGGTTATTACGAGATAAGCCAGTGCTACAAGTGCTACCAGTACTCTCACGAGACCAAGAAGTGCCCTCAAAGTGTGAATAAGCACAGAGTAGTGCCCAGGACCACCACTATAAACAGTGTCGCGTCACCCGTTGTGTAGGTGATGACCATATTGCCATATCTCATCTGTGTCCTGTGCGCAATGATGACATTAAGAAGCTTGCGAGAGCTGGAGGGGCTTCTGAGGCTCGTTGAGCTCCCTCACCGTTCAACTTGCCTGTAACGCTATGTGTATTAGTGGCTTTAGGTATTGTATGTATTTGCTCTATCTATAAATCCAACATTAGCTTTGTAAATCAACTATGTATGTACTTTTCCAGAATAAGAATTATTCATTTATTTACTATTTACTTGCAAGCCGCCATTTTCTCGGAGCTCCCGGGAAAAGGAGCCGCCCACCAGCGTCCCAGCCAATGGGAACCCAGCATGCAGTCCGACAGCCAGCTAGCCAACCAATCACCGACCCAGTCTTCATCACCACCAGACTCCAGCCAATCGTGGATCCAGGTTTCGCCACAGCAGTTACCGGCTACTGCCACCGACCTTAAAACTACATATTATATTACATGTTTAGTGAGTAAAATTACTGGCTCCAATTACTGTGAATCAGTGAGGACTGTCAACCTCCTCTACGAGGCTGACGGTCTCCAGGCCATTACCGTACCTGATGAAGTCTTCCCCACCTCGGCCTCAGCTTCCACCTTAGTTGCTGACCCTGATATTACTGTAAACACTGCCACACTTGTAGACCCGCTGTCTGTCACTGTTCCTCCCACTACACCACCTGCTGCTGCTGACCCTACACCAGCTGCTGCTGACCCTACACCAGCTGCTGCTGACCCTACACCACCTGCTGCTGCTGACCCCACACCAGCTGCTGCTGCTGACCCTACACCAGCTGCTGCTGCTGACCCCACACCAGCAGCTGCTGCTGACCCCACACCACCTACTGCTGCTGACCCCACACCAGCTGCTGCTGCTGACCCTACACCAGCTGCTACTGCTGACCTTACACCACCTGCTGCTGACCCCACACCAGCTGCTGCTGACCCTACCTACACCAGCAGCTGCTGCTGACCCTACCTACACCAGCAGCTGCTGCTGACCCCACACCACCTGCTGCTGCTGACCCCACAAAGCTGCTACTGCTGACCCTACACCACCTGCTGCTGACCCCCCACCAGCTGCTGCTGACCCTACACCACCTGCTGCTGACCCCACACCAGCTGCTGCTGACCCTACACCACCTGCTGCTGACCCCACACCACCTGCTGCTGCTGACCCCACACCAGCAGCTGCTGCTGACCCCACACCAGCAGCTGCTGCTGACCCCACACCAGCAGCTGCTGCTGACCCCACACCACCTGCTGCTGCTGACCCTACCTACACCAGCAGCTGCTGCTGACCCCATACCACCTGCTGCTGCTGACCCTACACCAGCTGCTACTGCTGACCCTACACCACCTGCTGCTGACCCCCCACCAGCTGCTGCTGCTGACCCTACACCACCTGCTGCTGCTGACCCTACACCACCAGCTGCTGCTGCTGACCCTACACCACCTGCTGCTGCTGACCCTACACCACCAGCTGCTGACCCCACACCACCTGCTGCTGCTGACCCTACACCACCAGCTGCTGACCCTACACCAGCTGCTGCTGACCCTACACCAGCTGCTGCTGACCCTACACCAGCTGCTGCTGACCTTACACCAGCTGCTGCTGACCCTACACCAGCTGCTGCTGACCCTACACCACCTGCTGCTGCTGACCCTACACCAGCTGCAGCTGCTGATCCTACACCACCAGCTGCTGCTGCTGACCCTACACCACCTGCTGCTGCTGACCCTACACCACCAGCTGCTGCTGCTGACCCTACACCACCTGCTGCTGCTGACCCTACACCACCAGCTGCTGCTGCTGACCCTACACCACCTGCTGCTGCTGACCCTACACCACCTGCTGCTGCTGACCCTCACACCAGCTGCTGCTGACCCTACACCACCTGCTGCTGCTGACCCTACACCAGCTGCTGCTGCTGCTGACCCTACACCACCTGCAGCTGCTGACCCTACACCACCTGCAGCTGCTGACCCTACACCACCTTCTGCTGCTGACCCTCCACCACCTGCTGCTGCTGACCCTACACCAGCTGCTGCTGCTGACCCTACACCACCTGCAGCTGCTGACCATACACCACCTGCAGCTGCTGACCCAACACCAGCTGCTGCTGCTGACCCTACACCACCTGCTGCTGCTGACCCTACACCACCAGCTGCTGCTGACCCTACACCAGCTGCTGCTGCTGACCCTACACCACCTGCTGCTGACCCTACACCACCTGCTGCAGACCCCACACCAGCTGCTGCTGACCCTACACCAGCTGCTGCTGACCCCACACCACCTACTGCTGACCCCACACCACCTACTGCTGACCCTACACCAGCTGCTGCTGACCCTACACCACCTGCTGCTGACCCCACACTAGCTGCTGCTGACCCCACACCACCTGCTGCTGACCCTACACCACCTGCTGCTGACCCCACACCACCTGCTGCTGACTCCACACTAGCTGCTGCTGACCCTACACCACCTGCTGCTGACCCTACACCAGCTGCTGCTGCTGACCCTACACCACCTGCTGCTGCTGACCCTAATACCACCTGCTGCTGCTGACCCTAATACCACCTGCTGCTGCTGACCCTAATACCACCTGCTGCTGCTGACCCTAATACCACCTGCTGCTGCTGCTGACCCTAATACCACCTGCTGCTGCTGACCCTACACCACCTGCTGCTGCTGACCCTACACCACCTGCTGCTGCTGACCCTAATACCACCTGCTGCTGCTGACCCTAATACCACCTGCTGCTGCTGACCCTAATACCACCTTCTGCTGCTGACCCTAATACCACCTGCTGCTGCTGACCCTAATACCACCTGCTGCTGCTGACCCTAATACCACCTGCTGCTGCTGCTGACCCTAATACCACCTGCTGCTGCTGACCCTACACCACCAGCTGCTGCTGACCCTACACCACCTGCTGCTGCTGACCCTACACCACCTGTAGCTGCTGACCCTACACCACCTGCTGCTGCTGCTGACCGTACACCAGCTGCTGACCCTACACAAGCTGCTGCTGCTGACCCTACACCAGCAGCTGCTGCTGACCCTACACCAGCTGCTGACCCTACACCAGCTGCTGCTGCTGACCCTACACCACCTGCAGCTGCTGACCCTACACCACCAGCTGCTGCTGACCCTACAGCACCAGCTGCTGCTGACCCTACACCACCTGCTGCTGACCCTACACCACCAGCTGCTGACCCTACACCACCTGCAGCTGCTGACCCTACACCACCAGCTGCTGCTGACCCTACAGCACCAGCTGCTGCTGACCCTACACCACCTGCTGCTGACCCTACACCAGCTGCTGCTGACCCTACACCAGCTGCTGCTGCTGACCCTACACCAGCTGCTGCTGCTGACCTTACACCACCTGCTGCTGCTGACCCTACACCAGCTGCTGCTGCTGACCCTACACCAGCTGCTGCTGCTGACCCTACACCACCAGCTGCTGCTGACCCTACACCACCTGCTGCTGCTGACCCTACACCAGCTGCTGCTGCTGACCTTACACCACCAGCTGCTGCTGACCCCACACCAGCTGCTGCTGACCCTACACCACCTGCTGCTGACCCTACACCACCTGCTGCTGACCCTACACCACCTGCTGCTGACCCCACACCAGCTGCTGCTGACCCTACACCAACATTTAGGCTAGTACAAGCAGTATAACATTTAGGCTAGTACAAGCAGTACAACATTTAGGCTAGTACAAACAGTACAACATTTAGGCTAGTACAAGCAGTACAACATTTAGGCTAGTACAAGCAGTACAACATTTAGGCTAGTACAAGCAGTACAACATTTAGGCTAGTACAAACAGTACAACATTTAGGCTAGTACAAGCAGTACAACATTTAGGCTAGTACAAGCAGTACAACATTTAGGCTAGTACAAGCAGTACAACATTTAGGCTAGTACAAACAGTACAACATTTAGGCTAGTACAAACAGTACAACATTTAGGCTAGTACAAGCAGTACAACATTTAGGCTAGTACAAGCAGTACAACATTTAGGCTAGTACAAGCAGTACAACATTTAGGCTAGTACAAACAGTACAACATTTAGGCTAGTACAAACAGTACAACATTTAGGCTAGTACTAGCAGTACAACATTTAGGCTAGTACAAGCAGTACAACATTTAGGCTAGTACAAGCAGTACAACATTTAGGCTAGTACAAACAGTACAACATTTAGGCTAGTACAAGCAGTACAACATTTAGGCTAGTACAAGCAGTACAACATTTAGGCTAGTACAAGCAGTACAACATTTAGGCTAGTACAAGCAGTACAACATTTAGGCTAGTACAAACAGTACAACATTTAGGCTAGTACTAGCAGTACAACATTTAGGCTAGTACAAGCAGTACAACATTTAGGCTAGTACTAGCAGTACAACATTTAGGCTAGTACAAGCAGTACAACATTTAGGCTAGTACAAGCCAAACAACAAAGGCCCCAGCGGGCTTCCTCACCAAGTCTGGTACGACAGAGCGTTGAGCCGAGGTGCCCAAGTTTTTCCTCAGCTTCCAAGTGGTGGCTATGCGAGAACACAACTTGCTACTTACGTTGTACAATTACAATCTTGTAAAGCCACTAGTACGCGCAGCGTTTCGGCCAGGTCCTTAATCTAAGAGAATTTTAAGTAGGTAAATACTTGCACAATTTATAAATATGATAACAGTTACATAGCAAGAAAAAAATAATGGATAAGAGAAAAATTGTAGGTATATTATAGCACATAGGTAGCTCAGATTGATTGCAATGACCGCTTGAATGGTAGTTTAACAAAAATTAGTAGGCACAATACAGCATATGGCTAGCACAAAAAAAGAAGACAGCAATGAATACAATGATAAAGTTGTTTGGATTAAGTACATAAAAATTGGGAGATTGGGTAACACTAGATACAGAGCAAATTTAAAGCTCAGTGTAGGAAACTAAGAAGATGAAATTAGGTACTTTTTGGTTTTGCTTTTAAATAAGGCAAAAGTTTTACAGTTTTTCAATTCACTAGGGAGTGAGTTCCATAGACTAGGTCCCTTAATTTGCATAGAGTGTTTACACAGATTAAGTTTGACCCTGGGGATATCAAAGAGATATTTATTTCTAGTGTGGTGATAATGGGTCCTATTACATCTGTCCAGAGAGAGTTTCAGAGAATGGTTTGCATTTAAGAACAGGGTTTTGTAGATGTAGTTGACACAAGAGAATGTGTGGAGGGAGTTAATATTTAGCAAGTTTAGGGATTTAAACAAGGGAGCTGAGTGTTGTCTGAAAGCAGAGTTAGTTATTATTCTGATAGCAGATTTTGCTGGGTGATGATGGGCTTAAGGTGGTTTGCAGTGGTAGACCCCCATGCACAGATACCATAATTAAGATAGAGGTAGATTAGTGTATAAAATAGTGAGAGGAGAGCAGAGTTAGGAACATAATATCTTATTTTAAAGAGTATACCAACTGTCTTAGAGACTTTCTTAGTTATGTGTTGAATGTGGGTGCTGAAGTTGAGTCTTTTGTCTAGGAATAGGCCGAGAAACTTGCCATCATTTTTATTACTGATGTTAATGTTGTCTATCTGTAGCTGAATTGCATTTGATGATTTGCTTCCAAATAAGATGCAGTAAGTCTTTTTTATGTTTAATGTTAGTTTGTTCGTTGACATCCATAAGTGGACTTTTTTTAATTCATTATTCACAACATTATTTAGTGTATGAGGGTTGAGGTCTGAATAGATAAGGGAAGTATCGTCAGCAAACAATATAGGTTTAAGAATATTAGAGACATTAGGCAGATCGTTTATATATATAAGAAATAGAAGAGGTCCTAAGATACTGCCCTGTGGCACTCCAACGGTAATTGGTAGAGGGGAAGAAGTTGTATCATTGCTGGTTACATATTGGTGTCTGTCACTAAGATAGGATCGGATGTAGTCAAGGGCAAGGCCTCGAATTCCATAATGTTGGAGTTTAAGTAAGAGGTAGTTGTGATTAACAGTATCAAAGGCTTTTCTTAGGTCAATGAAGAGTCCAATCGGAAACTCATTTTTGTCAAGGACTGAGTAGATAACGTCAAGGAGACTAATGATTGCATCGTTGGTGCTCTTTTGGGACCGGAAGCCAAACTGGCAGGGGCTGAGTATGTCGAATTTTGCGAGGTAGGAATAGAGCTGTTTGTAAATAATTTTTTCGAATATTGTTGATAGAATGGGTAGATTTGATATTGTTCTATAATTGTTTATGTCCGCCGGATTGCCTCCTCTATGGACTGGCGTTACTCTTGCTTTTTTGAGGATATCAGGGAAGGTGTGACACTCTATAGATTTGTTGAGCAGTAGTGCTATGGGTGGGGCAAGGGCATGGGAGGCTCTCTTGTACACAATGGACGGAATTTCACTGATGTTCCCTGCCTTGGTTTTTAGAGAATGTATGATGGACACAACATCTGCCGGGCTGATTGGTGAAAGGAGAAGAGAGTTTGGAAAGCTGCCTGAGAGATATGTTTTAATATGTGTCTGAGTCTGTGGGATTTTACTGGCAAGATTAGCACCAACCGATGAAAAGAAACTTAAATTCATTTGCCATTTCTTATTTATTTATTTATTTATTTTATTTATTTATTTATATATACAAGAAGGTACATTGGGTTTGTGAGAATACATTGGATAGTACAGTATTTACACTCTTGTAAAGCCACTAGTTCGCGCAGCGTTTCGGGCAGGTCCTTAATCTAACAGATAATTTTAAGTAGGTAATACTTAACAGCTAAGTAGGTAATACGGACAGCTACAGTCTCCGTGGTGTAGTGGTAAGACACTCGCCTGGCGTTCCGCGAGCGCTATGTCATGGGTTCGTATCCTGGCCGGGGAGGATTTACTGGGCGCAATTCCTTAACTGTAGCCTCTGTTTAACGCAACAGTAAAATGTGTACTTGGATGAAAAAACGATTCTTCGCGGCAGGGGATCGTATTCCAGGGACTTGCCCAAAACGCTACGCGTACTAGTGGCTGTACAAGAATGTAACAACTCTTGTATATATATAAAAAAAAAAAAAAAAATTCTATCAGAATTGATAAATGGTAACATATACATTGCAAGAGAAAAATAAGATGAGAGAGCTTAGTAAGTATATTAAAGCACATTGTTATATTAAAGATCTGAGTGATTACATTGACAGCTTGATTGGTAATTTAAACAAGATTAATAGACACCATACAGCAGATTGACAGCACATATAAGACAGCAATGATCACAGTGGTAAAGATGTTCAGATTGGGTACATAAAGATTGGGAGACTGGGTAGCAATAGATACAGATAAACAAGATTAATAAACACCATACAACAGATTGGCAGCACATAAGAAGACAACAATGATCACAATAGTAAAGATGTACAAATTGGGAACATAAAGGTTGGGAGATTGGGTAGCAATTGATACAGTGCAATTTTAAGGCAAAAGGTGAAAAACTATGAAGATGAAATTAGGTACTTTTTAGTATTGATTTTGAATGATGTAAAAGTTGGACAGCTTTTCAATTCAATAGGGAGTGAGTTCCATAAACTTGGTTCCTTTATTTGCATAGAGTGTTTATACAGATTAAGTTTAACTCTGGGGATATCAAAGAGATATTTCTGATCGGGGAGAAAAAACAAGCCAGGAGTGGGGGGACCTTAATTTATTAAGTAATGTTTACAGAGCAACTGCTGTACCACAATAAAAGATGTCGTGTAACATGACTGAGTAGAATGCCAGTACTGCAAAGATGCAACTAAGGGAATGAGTCGTAGGACATTAACCGTGCCTAGTGCCAGCTAGCCGAAGCAATGTTGCAGTACTCGCAATCAGCTTAATACTATAATTAAAAAAATGCCAGTTAATTGAGTGGCACAGCCAGTACAGTATGTATAAAATATATTCTGTATACACAGAAGGCATAGAAAAGAATAGATAAGAATTTCCAGGGGTAATGATATGCTAGTGCCTAGTTTCCATGTAAAGTCTGCAACCCCCAACTTGCACTACAAGAGAGCACTCGACATATGGTAAGTAGCTGCGGGCAGCCCTAGACTTGGGGATCCGGCGCAGCACCCCCACTCCGCAGGCCAGTGAAGCCAGACCCCCACCCCCCGAAGGGCGAGGTGCCCGCTGGCCGCAGAAGTAACTTATCTAGGTAATGGAATGACGTCTTGTCTGACGTAGGAGTGCATCTCGCAGGAACGAGGGCAGCAGTACCTGCAACCGGGAAAGAGGGTCACAAACCCCGTTTAACTTGCCCGGGAGGTGAGATGGAAGAAGCGTAATATTATGGGTGGCTATGGGAGAACACTTGAAGTTCTCAAATGGGGGGGACCTCGAAGGGGCCCGCTATGCGCCCCAGGCTCAGTTCCTTGTCGAGCATAGGCCCCACTATATGTGGCAGGGCTGTAGTTGCTGGGGGGGGACGAGAGGGGGAGGGAAGTCCGAGCCCCTTCGTAACCGAGTAGAAAACCCCCCCGGAAGCCTCCGACGACATAGTCCCAGAGGGGGTAACCCGCCAGGAGAGCATCAAGTGCTTCTGCGTCCACTGGCGTTGTGACGTGTGTCTTTCTTCCTGCCCTTGTCCTGAGTGGGGCGACGGGAACGATTCTCCTTGGCGGAGGCGACTCGAGGTTTGGCCTGGGGGCACGGGCAGTAGGCAGGGTGTCACTTGTGGCAGCACGGGCAGTAGTGCTTGTAGGTGCAGGAGGGGAAGGAGCAGCCTGCCCCAGTTGCGTGGAAAGCGTAGCAGTATCCCGGTGGTAATCCGTAGGCCCGTGCAGTAGAGAGCGAACATTCAGCTGGGGAGGCGACGGCATGAGGCACCGCCTGAATCCGCTCCTGTGCTGCACGTTGTACCGACCGGATCTCCAGGTCGAGTCTTAGGGCAGCCCGACCTCTCCTTGTCCCACCTGAAGGCCTCGTCGTACCACATCCAGTCGCCTCGTAGGTTGCGCTTCATGGACTTCACGTAGCGGACATGAGTTAAAAGCGCCCGCCACTAGGCGGGATGTCGCTCCAGGTAGATTGAAGCAAAGATGTCAAAGCCGTGCCCCCACTGCTCCGGTGTCAGAGGCGGCAGGTTCTTAGTGGATAACTGGGCCTCAGAGGGAGTGGCATGGCGTGTCTCTGAGGGCCTGGCATCGCGTTCATAAGCCAGCAGCTCGCGCAGGTCGATGTACTTGTTCGCCCAGACTTTCTTCCTTAGGGCCAGTGGGACGTGCTCGCCTAGCATGGTGACAGTGTTGCCTCACATCCCCCAGGGCTGTCCCACCCAAGGACTGGGGGTAGGGGGGAACGAGCTCTCTCGGCGGTACTCACCGTTGGAGGACGTGCTGGAAGAGCTGTGTCGCCGCCGTGTCGCGTGTCTCCTCGCCCTTGACCGTGCATGTAGGCCAGTTCGTGAGGGCGTCCATGTCGCCCCCTCCGCCGGGGTGCGAAGTCTGCTGTCGTCTCATATCGGAGGGGGGGCTCCGAGCCTGAGCAATGAGCGTCTGCAGCATTGCCCAGTCAGCGGCCGAAAGTTGTGGGGGTTGTTCGGCCGCGCCCCCCGTGGCCACGCCGGTTGGGCGTGCATCGTGGATGTGGTCGCCGTCCGAGTCAGAGCCGCCCGAAGAGGCCTCCGAGTACGAAGCGAATCGAGCGGGTTTCACCCTTGCCCCGGGCGGTTGCGTCCTAGCGCACCTTCGTCACTGTCCTCTTGTTGACGCTGCCCTTGTCCTCTTCTTCACCGTGGGGGAGTGGGCCGGCATCCCCGTACTGCGGAGAGGGGAAAATATAAGCGGGCAGCCAGGGCAGGACAGGAAAGGAAACATGGCGAAGCGTGAAGCGTGTAAGCAAAATAACTTATAACCATGTAAAGCAAAGCATGGCAGCGAAAAACAAAAAAAAAACAAAAAAAAAACATAAGTAATAACTAAAAGTGAGAAACGGAGAAAGACAAATAAATGGGAGGAGTAAAACTGGATAAGGACATAAGAAGTAAGAGAATAAATAACGTATGAAACGGAATGATAAAATAAATGCATAAGTGGGTAGCAGACGAACAGAAATAAAGGCAAAGTAAATAAATAAAGTAAATAAATAACAGATAAAACGGAAAATAGAAATAACGAAAAGAGGAGCAGAATAACCGGGAAAACATGACTAGAAACATTAACGCTAGAGAAAGCGTATAAATGTGAGCAGTACAAACAGAGCAAAGGCAAAAGTAATAACTGAAATAAAGTAAATAAATAACGAATAAACGTAGAAACAAACGAATGAAAGTGTGGCAGTATAAGCAGAAAAGTAACAAAAGTAATAACCTAAGTAATTAAATAAAGAAAGAATAAAGGGAGAAAACGAATAAAAGGAGGCAGTAGCACAGAATAAGGACATAAGTAAATAAAGGAAATTAATACATAAAGCAGGGTGGAAAGTTAAGGGAAACAAAACGTAGTAATAGGCGAGTAAAAGTGGGCAGGACAAACAGGATAAGGACAAAAGTAATAGCTGCCATAAAGTGAATAAAGAACGAACAAACGTAAAAGAAGCAAACGGAAGAATGTGTAACAGTAAATGGCATAAGGACATAAGTAAACTTAATAATAAAATAAATAATGAATAAACGGAGAAAGCGAAAATGGAGGCATTAAACCAGAGGCAGTAGACAAGTGAAAATAAATAAATAATGAGTAAATAAAATAAATATAAGTAAATAAACTCTGAAATAAATTAAAATAAATTTAACTAACTTTAATTAATTAATATTTAAAATAAACAAAACAAAATGACTGATTAATTAAAAAAATCAAAAATATAAATTTAGTAAATAAACTAAAATGAAATGCCAGGACATAAGAAAACTTAATAAAATAAACAATGAATAAACGGAGAAAGCGAAAAATGGAGGCATAACCCAGAATCAGTAGACAAGAGAAAATAAAATAAATAATGAGTAAATAAAATAAATATAAGTAAATAAACTCGGAAATAAACTAAAATAAATTTAGAAACAAACATTAATTAGTTAATAAACTTTAAAATGAGCAAAACAAAATGAACTTTAATTAATTAAAAAAAAACAAAAGATATAAAACTGTAAATAAACTACAATTAAATGCCAGGACATAAGAAAACTTAATAATAAAATAAATAATGAATAAACGAAGAAAGCGAAAAAAAAAGGAGGCAGTAAAACAGAATAAGTAGGTAAGTGAAAATAAAATAATGAGTAAATAAAATAATAGGTAAAGAAATAATCATAGTAAAAAAAAAAATAAGAGGCATAAAGCAGGGAGGACAAATAATCGGATAAAGAGTAGCAAACAAACAGAATAAGGTCAAGAAGGGAAACAAAGTGTAGTAATAGGCGAAAAAAGAGAGCTGGACAAACAGGGGAAGGGCAAAAGTAATAACTGAAATTAAGTAAATAAATAATGGATAAACGTATAAAATAAACAAACGAATGAATGTGTAACAGTATAAACAGATTAAGGACACAAGAAACTTAAATAATAAAATAATTAAACGGAATAAACGCATAAATGGAGGCAGTAACACAGAATAAGGACATAGTAAAATCAAATAAAATGCATAAAGCGGGGAGGTAAATAAATAAACGAATAAATGGGGAGCAGTACAAACAGAAAAAAAGCATAATAATAAATAAATATAATTACAATAAAACAAAGAAAATACAAAACGTAGTAATAAGCGAAAAAGTGAGCATGACAAAGAGGAGAAGGACAAAATATAACTGAAATAAAGTAAAATAACGAATAAACGTAGAAAATAAACAAACGAAAGAAGGAGTAACAGTATAAACTGAATAAGGACAGTTTAAGGACATGAGACTTAAAATAAAATAAATATGGAAAACGGAGAACGAATAAATGGAGGCAGTAACACAGAAAAGACATAAGTAAAATAAACAGTAAAATTAATAAATAATAACAATAATAATGCAATAAGCGGGGAGGTAAATAAATAAACGAAAAGAGTAGCAGACAAACAAAAAAAAAAACATAAAAAAGCGCAGCATCAGGGAAAGAAAAAATATATAAAGAGGAAAGAGAAAGACACCAACACCAGAAGAGGTAGCGAAAGCGGACCCCAGGCAACGAAAACACTATACTTCCTTCAGAGGCAGACGCAGGGAAGGCACAAACGAACGTCCCCTCCTCCAGCGCAGAGCGGAAGCCAACAGCGCCCCTAGGGACAGAGCGTAGACGTAGGGAGGAGCTCCAAGCGTCCACTACTCGTCCACTCCTACGGCGCCAAGCCCAGCAGGGGGGGCTCCCCCAGCGTCCCCCGCTGTACGCGGCCGACCTAGGCGTCAGCTGCTGGATCGTCAGCTTGCCCCCAAAGCTGGAACATCAGCAGCTGGCCCGCCGCCCGCAGGGACGACGGCGCAGGGACATCCACTCGTGGACACCAACGGCTGGACCGGTGGCGCCCCCTAGCGTCCCCCGCTGTACGCCGCCGCCCTAGGCGTCGGCTGCTGGATTGTCAGCTTGCCCCCATAGCTGGAACATCAGCAGCTGGCCCGCTGCCAGCTGGGACGACGGCACTGGGACATCCACTCGTGGACACTGACGGCTGGACCGGTAGCTGCTGGGCCACCAGCTGGGTCCCGGGCTAGGGAGGAGGCCCCCAGACCAGGTTCCCGCATGGAGTAGAAGGGGCCACATGGGGCCCGCCCGCCTCCTCCAGCCCAGGCAGGGCGCGGCCAGCTGGGACGTCAGCACTGGGCCCCCGAACAGGGGCCCGGAAGGAGCTGGATCATCAGCTGAGGCACGAGGCCGGGGAGGGGGGGGGGGTTCCCCGAAGAGGGCCCGGGTGGGGGGCCAGTGCTCACAAGGGGGGACACTGGGCCCAGGAAAGCAGCTAGGGCACGAGAAGCAAGCCCGGGGGCCATGGCGCTGGGCACACGCCTACACAGGGACAGTCCTAGCCTAGGAGGGGGCACCACGCTCCTCGTGCGAACCCCAGGCGAGACTATACCTCAGATCCTGCTGCAGGCCAGACGCCCCTGCCGGGACGCTCTGGGATGTCGAGAGACCCCCAAAGGGCAGGTCCATTAGAGCGGGGGCCGCAGCTGCTGGTGTAGGGTCCATAATGTGCTCCGAGGGCGAATCAGCACTTCTATGGGGAAGAAGGAGACCACGTGGAGCGGAGGAGTGAAGGACTGTGTCGAGCGTAGCGTAGCGGAGCTGTGTAGGACTGAGGGGGCAAATCCTGGCTCGACTGCTTAAATGTGCGCCCCCCCCCCCTCCCACGGCGCGCGCAGCACTCACTGAGCGTTGCGTAAATGTTTTTTCTCCTTCCCAGAATTCCCCCGCTCATTTTAAAATGAGCAGTGGCCATTTATTTCTGGTGTGGTGATAATGGGTCCTATTACATCTGTCCAGGAAGAGTTTCAGAGCAGGATTTGCATTTAAGAACAGGGTTTTGTAAATGTAGTTGACACAAGAGAATTTATGGAGTGAGATTATGTTTAGCATGTTTAGGGAGTTAAACAAGGGGCCTGAGTGTTGTCTGAAAGCAGAATTTGATATTATTCTGATAGCAGATTTTTGCTGGGTGATGATGGACTTGAGGTGGTTTGCAGTGGTTAAACCCCATGCACAGGTACCATAGTTGAGGTAGGGATAGATTAGTGCATAATATAAAGAGATAGGTACAGAGCAGAGTTAGGTACATAATATCTGATTTTGGAGAGTATACCAACTGTTTTAGAGACTTTCTTAGTTATGTGTTGTATGTGGGTACTGAAGTTGAGTCTCTTGTCTAGGAATAGGCCAAGAAACTTTCCATCATTTTTATTGCTAATGTTTACATTGTCTATCTGAAGCTGAATTGCATTTGTAGATTTCCTTCCAAATAGGATGCAGTAGGTCTTTTCTATGTTAAGTTTTAGTTTGTTGGTTGACATCCATAAGTGGACTTTTTTTTAGTTCATTATTAACAACATTATTTAGTGTATGTGGGTTGGGGTTGGAGTAGATGAGGATAGTATATCAGCAAACAAAATAGGTTTCAGAATGTTAGAGACATTAGGCAGATCATTGATGTATATAAGAAATAGAAGAGGTCCCAAGATGCTGCCCTGTGGCACTCCAACGGTTATTGGTAGAGTGGGAGAGGTTATATTATTGATGGCTACACATTGGTGTCTATCACTAAGATAGGATTGGATATAGTCCAGTGCATGGCCTCGGATTCCATAATGATGGAGTTTTCATAAGAGGTAATCGTGATTAACAGTATCAAAGGCCTTTCTCAGGTCAATGAAGAGTCCAATCGGAAACTCATTTTTATCAAGGGCTGAGTAAGTTATATCAAGGAGACTAATAATTGCATCGTTGGTACTCTTTTGGGAGCGGAAGCCAAACTGACAGGGGCTAAGAATGTCGAATTTTATGAGATAGGAGTAGAGCAGTTTGTAGATAATTTTTTCAAATATTTTTGATAGTATGGGTAGGTTCGATATTGGTCTATAGTTGTTTATGTCTGCCGGATTACCTCCTTTATGAACTGGCGTTACTCTTGCTTTTTTAAGGATATCAGGGAAGGTATGACACTCAAGGGATTTGTTGAACAGCAGAGCTATAGGTGGCGCAAGGGCATGGGAGGCGCTCTTGTATACAATGGATGGGATTTCACTGATGTTTCCAGCTTTGGTTTTTAGTGAGTGTATGATGGACACAACATCTGTCGGGCTGACTGATGAAAGGAGAAGATAGTTTGGATAGCTGCCTGAGAGATATGTATCTGGGTCTGTGGGATTTTACTTGCAAGGTTAGCACCAATCGATGAAAAGAAGCTATTAAATTCATTCGTCATTTCTAACTCAGATGACGGTGTAAGGCCATCCTTAGATAGTGTTATCTGGTTGTGGGAGTGTTGTTTAGTTCCTAGGATATTAGAGATGGTATTCCATGTGCTTTTCATGTTGCCTTTTTGCTTCTTTGAATCTAGTCTCATAATATGAAAGTTTAGCTTTTCTTATGATACTGGTAAGCACTGATGAATACTTTTTAACTACTTCCTTTGTAACTAGGCCACTCCTAAATTTCTTTTCATATTCATGTTTTTTGTTGATTGATTTAATTATGCCACTTGTGAGCCACGGGTCATTTTTTTCTTTTATCAGTTACTTGTTTGGTAAGGAGGGGACAGTGAGTGTTGTAGAGGCTTAGAGTTTTGGAGAGAAAGAGGTTAGTTGATGAGTTTATATCCTGTGTATTATTAAATTCAGATTCCCAGTTAATATTGTGAAGTGCATTAGAGAGATTGCCTAAAGCTGATTCACTATGTAGCCTGAATGAGAGTTTCTTGGTTTCTGGTGGTGATGTGTCCATGTTTGCTACCTTACCTTGAGGTTACCTTGAGGTGCTTCCGGGGCTTAGCGTGCCCGCGGCCCGGTCGTCGACCAAGCCTCCTGGTTGCCGGACTGATCAACCAGGCTGTTGGACGCGGCTGCTCGCAGCCTGACGTATGAGTCACAGCCTGGTTGATCAGGTATCCTTTGGAGGTGCTTATCCAGTTCTCTCTTGAACACTGTGAGGGGTCGGCCAGTTATGCCCCTTATGTGTAGTGGAAGCGTGTTGAACAGCCTCGGACCTCTGATGTTGATAGAGTTCTCTCTCAGAGTACCAGTTGCACCTCTGTTTTTCAACGGGGGTATTGTGCACATCCTGCCATGTCTTCTGGTCTCATGTGATGCTATTTCTGTGTACAGGTTTGGGACCAGCCTCTCTAATATTTTCCACGTGTAAATTATTATGCACCTCTCCCGCCTGCGCTCAAGGGAGTACAGTTTTAGGCTCTTTAGTCGGTCCCAATAGTTTAGATATTTTACTGAGTGGATTCTAGCAGTAAAGGATCTCTGCACGCTCTCCAGGTCAGCAATTTCTCCAGCTTTGAAAGGGGCTGTCATTGTGCAGCAGTACTCCACTCTAGAGAGCACAAGCGTTTTGAAAAGTATCATCATCGGTATAGCATCTCTAGTGTGAAAAGTTCTTGTTATCCAACCTGTCATTTTTCGTGCAGTTGTGACGGCTACTTTATTGTGTTCTTTAAAGGTAAGGTCTTCCGACATGAGTACACCCAGATCCTTTACATTGCCTTTTCGTTCTATGTTATGATTTGCCTGAGTTTTGTACGTGGTTTCCGTTTTTATATTTTCATTTTTTCCATAGCGCATGAGCTGGAACTTATCTTCGTTAAACACCATATTATTTTCTGTAGCCCATAGAAAGTCCTGATCTACATCTGACTGGAGGTTCGCCGTGTCCTCTATGTTGCCTACTATCATGAAGATCCTAGTGTCATCTGCAAAGGATGATACAGTACTATAGGTTGTGTTCTTGTCTATGTCCGATATGAGGATGAGAAAAAGTTATGGAGCAAGCACAGTACCCTGGGGGACTGAGCTCTTCACGGTTGATGGGCTGGATTTTATTTTGTTGACTATTACACATTGGGTTCTGTTGGTCAGGAAATTGTAGATCCATCTGCCTATTTTTCCGGTAATTCCTTTTGAACGCATTTTATGTGCAATAACACCATGGTCACATTTATCAAAAGCTTTTGCGAAATCTGTGTAAATTACATCAGCGTTTTGTTTGTCTTCCATAGCATCTAATGCCATATCATAGTGGTCCAGCAACTGCGACAGGCAAGAGCGCCCTGTTCTGAAACCATGTTGTCCGGGGTTATGGAGATGCTGTGATTCCATGTATTTTGTGATCTTACTTCTTAGCACTCAAAAAATTTTATGATGTGCGATGTTAGTGCTATCGGTCTGTAATTTTTTGCCTCTGCCTTACTTCCTCCTTTATGAAGTGGTGTGGTACTATCTCTGCTGTTTTTAGTATATCAGGAATAACGCCAGTATCTAGGCTTTGTCTCCACAGAATGTGGAGGGCCTGCGATAGTGGTTTTTTACAGTTCTTTATGAATATGGAGTTCCAAGAATCCGGGCCTGGTGCAGAGTGCATAGGCATACTGTTTATGGCTTCTTCAAAATCCAGTGGGGATAGGGTGACGTCTGATATATGATTTGATGTTGGTATCGTATCCATGAAAAATTCATTTGGGTTATCAATCTTTAGTGTGTTTAATGGCTCGCTGAAAACAGAGTCGTACTGCGTCCTCAGTAGCTCGCTCATTTCTTTGTTGTCATCGGTGAAAGTTCCATCTCCCTTTCGCAGGGACCCGATACTAGATGTGGTTTTTGATATTGATTTTGCATAGGAAAAAAAATATTTCGGATTTCTTTCTATTTCACTGATGGTCTTTTGCTCTCTTTGCCTCTCCTGGGTTTTGTATGATTCTTGTAGCTTCCGTTCAATTGTTTCTATTTCTCTACCTAACCTTCTTCGCCGTTCTTGAGATAGGGTGCGACTCTCAAGTTGTTCCGCGATTCGTTTTCTTCGCCTATATAGGAAACGACGTTCCCGTTCCAATCTGCATCTCTTCCTCTTTTTTCTTAGAGGTATGCGGTTTGAACATATTTCTAGTGCTACTGAGCTTATTTTTTCCAGGCACTGGTTCAGGTTTGCATTTTCTAGCTGTTCTTCCCAGTTTATTTCTGTGAAGTCCTGGTTTATTTGCTCCCAGTTTATCTGTTTATTATTGAAGTTGAATTTGCTGACATCTCCTCCACCGGGAATCTGGACTGGTTTTGAAGGTCTACTCCCCATGGTTGTCATGACTTCAATTAAGTTGTGATCTGAGTAACAGGTATTTGTAATCATTATGTTCCTGATCAATTCATCATTATTAGTGAAAATGAGGTCCAGCATGTTCTCCTTCCTAGTTGGTTCTACTATTTGCTGGTTTAAGGCAAACCTGTCGCACATCCGTAGCAGGTCATTTGCATGTGCCTGTTCATTTAGGCTACTTCCTGGTATTCTTTCTGATATTACTGTATTAGCCAGGTGCTTCCATTTCAGGTGCCGTAGGTTAAAGTCCCCAAGCAGGATGATGTTCGGAGCTGGATTTGTGAGGTTTTCCAAGCAGTGTTCTATTTATATTAGTTGGTCTTTAAATTGCTGAGGGTTTGCCTCCGGTGACTTATATACAAGGATAATAACTACATTTAGAATCTCTATTTTGATTATCAGCACTTCCACCATATCATTTGAGGTGTGGAATAACTTACAAGGTTTCCAGCCCATGCCATCCACAGAGTCAGGGGGTAATTGAGCGGTTCCATCTAACTCTGAAGCAGATGTTGTAGACATCGTGCGAGAGTTCCCACAACTTCTGGGATGAGAACTTGCCGTATGTTTTGTTTGCTGCTCGAGAGGGGTTACAAAGTTCACTGGGTTGTTCTCCTTTTGAGTTAGTCTTTGGCCATAAAGTTCGTGGACCCTTGCAAATGTTACAGGAGAATCTGTTAGGGAATGTAACGTTAACCGAAGGTTCGGCTTTCTTTGCGCAACACCACCAGAGACTCAAGGACTGCAAGGCGGCTATACTAAAGTATCTTGGGAAGGCCCAAGAAAATATAAAAGAACAACATGATGCTAAGGCTAAGTTGTGGGTATTTCAGTCTGGTGACCCTGTCCTGGTATTAAAGCCTCGACTAGGGAACACTATGTCCCACAAGTATGAAGGCCCCTACATTGTGAGAGAAAAGACTGGGGACCTCACGTACAAAGTGAGGCACTCTGACAAGCGTAACCAGGTGATGCTCGTACACTTGAACCGGCTGAAGAAGTTCCAGGGCCCCAGGCCCATTGCACTAACCAATGTTTCCATTTCCAGTGAGGGAGGGAATGATTGTTCTGGGGACCCAACTAATCTCATTCTCAATAATTCTAGTTCTGTGAATGCTGTGGAGGAGGGACTGTCCCATTTGCAGATGGCCCAACGTGAAGAGGTGCAGTTGTTGCTTGACGAATTCTCCAGTCTGTTCGGGGAGGTCCCGACCCAGACTGATGCCATTTACCATGATGTCAAGTTGACGGACTACACCCCCATTCGCCTTCAACTCTATCGGATGAGTCCAGAAAAGAAGGCCATCGTACAGAAAGAGGTTGACTTCTTGCTCCAGCACGGCCTCATCCGGCCGAGCCAGGGCTCTTGGTGCTCGCCCTGCCTTTTGGTCCCCAAACCAGACGGCTCCTGGCGATTATGCACCGACTATCGGCAGTTCAACAAGGTGACCATTGTGGATGCCTTTCCGCTGCCCCTCCTCGAAGACTGCATCGACGAGATCAGAAACGCCACGTAAGTCTTGAAATTCGATTTCTCAAGGGGTTATTATCAGATCCCACTCACTGAACGTGCTAAGCAACTAACTGTGTTCGTAACACCCGATGGTGTCTTTGAGTATCAAGTGTTACCGTTCGGCTTGCGTAATGCCCCTGCCACGTTCCAGAGGCTACTGAACTCTCTGCTCGCTAATGTGCCAAATTGTCCGGCGTATCTAGATGACATTGTGCTTTTTGATAGAAATTGGATCAACCACATAGCTAGGTTATGCCAGTTGTTCACAGTTTTGAAAAATGCAAATCTAACCTTAAATGCAAAAAAGTGTCATTTTGGCCAAGGCACAGTGACGTACCTCGGTTATGAAGTGGGCCAAGGAAAAGTGTTACCTCGGCAAGATAAAATCAGTCCCATTCTGGAGTATCCAGTGCTCCGGTCTAAAAAGGACATTCAAAGGTTTATCGGTATGTGTGCGTACTATCGACGCTTTTGTCAGAACTTTTCCAGTGTTGCCACCCCTCTCACAGACTTGTTGCAGAAGGCCGTTAAATTTAAGTGGTCATCAGACTGTGCAGAGGCGTTTAGAAATTTGAAACTGATCTTAGCTTCTGCCACAGTGCTCGCTAGCCCAATGTTCGACCGATCGTTTAAAATTCATATTGACGCGTCTGACTCGGGTGCTGGTGCAGTGTTGTTGCAAACTGGGGATGATAAAGTGGACCACCCAGAATACTATTACTCTGTGAAATTTGACAAGGCGCAACGCAATTATTCAGTGGTAGAAAAAGAGGCGTTGGCGCTAGTGTTAACATGTAAAAAGTTTGAAGTATACCTCACAGGTAATATAGTGGAAGTGTACACGGACCATAACCCACTAGTGTTCATAAACCAGATGAAGGCGAAAAATAAACGCATCCTCAGGTAGGCATTGTACATACAGGACTTCAATCTTTCCATTATCCACCTACAGAGCCGGCTCAACGTGTTAGCCGACGCTCTGTCCCGATTACCCGAGTAACATTCATCTGGGCCACAGGAAGTCATTTACCAACTGTCATGCTTTAGTTATTTTTTTTTAGGTTCTCCTGTGACATTAAATATTCCGTGTCCAATTTATTACTTCCCCATTTTTTTTATGTGTTTTTTCTTTCAGAGAATTCCTTTGTTTTTCTTGCAGAAATTTTTTTGTTTAGGTTGATTTTCTTTTATATCATATATTTTCCTTTTTATTCTCTGTACAATCTTACAAAAAAATATGACTACTATTCTGGTAGCGACATTTTTTTTTATCTCTGAAGGGGAGAGGAGTGTTACAACCCTGGGTTTCTCAGCGGAAACCAGAGGTCAAATTAAGCTCTAAATAATTTACCTTACATTATTTGGTGTGCTTGTCGACGCATCTTTGTTCGTACTCATATCTCTGAATGTTAGATTTTAAGTCACTGCACATCCTCATATGTGTACTCTATATATTTAAACCTCTTCTCTATATATTTAAAACTTTGAATTGTAATGTCAATTCTGACCTTAAAAGCTTCTTAGAAGGTTGTAACAGAACCCATGGGCACCACATCAGAAACAAATACCTATTTGATATTCCAAGAATACGACTTAATCAAACTAGAAATGCTCTACAAATCAAGGGACCCAGAATGTGGAATGACCTCCCCAATCATATCAAAGGCTGTACCTCTCTCAACTAGTTTAACAGTAAAACCAAGTACTACCTAATTAACTCCATGTAACCTACCTTACCCCTTAAATGTCAACCCATATCTTGTTTTTTTTTTAAACAATGCTGTTTGTTCACCAACGTGTACAATTGATGATTTCAGCCATGTTCCACTCCTTTTTTTATTCCTTTTTTCCAACACAATTTATACCTAATCCCAATTACTATTATGTTTTAGTCTAAGTGTTTTTCCCCTCACACCTTCCCTGAAATCCTATGCATATTAGTGGCTTTAGGTATTGTATTTACTAGCTCTATCTATAAATCCAACTTTATGTTTGTAAATCAACTATGTATGTACTTTTCCTGAATAAAGAATTTGAAATTGAAATTGAATTTAAATTTGACAGCGCTCTAGACTCGTGGACCTAGGGACCATGGTTCGATCCTGGCAGCCGGCGGAAAAACAAATGGGCAGAGTTTCCTTCACCCTGATGCCCCTGTTACCTAGCAGTAAATAGGTACCTGGGAGTTAGACAGCTGCTACGGGCTCCTTCCTGGGTGTGTGTGGGGGAGGGGGGTGAAATTTGTTAGGAGCTAGTAACAGTAGCTCTCGCTAATTCCTCTGATTACACACAGAAATCACACTAACGTGATGCATCAAATGAACAAATCCACAAGGCAGTGTGGTCTGTGTGTGGGGCAGATTAAGGCAGTGTCTGAGATGCCCCCGGGCGCAGGTTCGAATCCTCGTAACGGCCCTTGTGGATTTGTTAATTCCTCTGATGTTAATGAGGTAATCCTTTCCCTTAAAACTAAGTTAAGCGTCCTTGATGAGATACCATCTCTAATTTAAAAAAAAAGCCTCCAGATTTCTAGCTCCTGCCATTGCATTGCTCTTCAACAAGTGAAATAATCTTCAAAATGAAATAATCTGTTCCCTTAAAACCAAGTCTAGTGCCCTTGAGTAGATACCAACTCTTATTTACAAAAAAGCCTCCAGATTATTAGCTCCTGCCATTGCATTGCTCTTCAATAAATCACTTGAAATCCAAACCTTTCCGGATATTCTAAAAAAAAAAACGAGAGTAACCCCAGTCCACAAATGTGGTGATTTCACTGATGTCAACAATTACAAACCTATATCAATTCTGCCAATCTTGTCAAAAAATATTTGAAAAGCTAATCTACATGCAGCTTTACTCTTATCTAGCCAAACTCAATATACTTAGCTCTTGCCAATATGGTTTCAGACCCAATAAAAGCACTAACGATGCACTTATTAGTATGATTAACTTGATACATACAGCTCTTGACAAAAATGAGTTCCCTGTTGGGTTATTTGTGGACCTGCGTAAAGCTTTTGACACTGTCAACCACCAAAACCTTCCTCTTAAATTACATCATTATGGTGTCAGAAGTAACTCCCTGCAATACCTTCAGTCTTACCTTTCTGACAGGCTTCAGTATGTTTCTGTGAATAATTCCATTTCTCCGACACTACCTATAAACATTGGTGTTCAACAGGGCAGCATACTTGGCCCTCTCCTCTTTCTCATCTACATTAATGACCTTCCAATTGCCTCTCAACACCTCAAACTAATCTTATTTGCTGATGACACAACTTTCATTTTCTCCAGTCCTGCCCCTCTTGCTCTAAATGTCACTGTGAATACTGAACTAAATGAAGTCCATCTTTGGCTAACTGCTAACAAACTCACCCTTAACATTGACAAAACTTTCTATATTTTGTTTGGTAATAAATCCACAAATGAAATTAATTTAAGGATAAACAATATACAAATCAGTAGTAAAGTTGATGGTAAATTCCTTGGTGTCCGCATCGATAACAAGCTAAATTTCCAGGGACACATTCTAAATATAGCAAAAAAAGTTTCTAAAACTGTTGGCATTCTTTCTAAGATCAGATATTATGTTTTATTTATTTATTTATTTATATACAAGAAGTTACATTGGGTTTGTGAGAATACATAGCATAGCAAAGTATTTACAATCTTACAATCTTATTTACAATTAATTTACAATTATTATCTTTATGATTATTTTACTTTACAATTATCATTTGTCAAATATTTTTGACAAAAATATTTGATAGAAATTGGATTTTCTTTTTGATAGAAATTGGATCAACCACATAGCTAGGTTATGCCAGTTGTTCACAGTTTTGAAAAATGCAAATCTAACCTTAAATGCAAAAAAGTGTCATTTTGGCCAAGGCACAGTGACGTACCTCGGTTATGAAGTGGGCCAAGGAAAAGTGTTACCTCGGCAAGATAAAATCAGTCCCATTCTGGAGTATCCAGTGCTCCGGTCTAAAAAGGACATTCAAAGGTTTATCGGTATGTGTGCGTACTATCGACGCTTTTGTCAGAACTTTTCCAGTGTTGCCACCCCTCTCACAGACTTGTTGCAGAAGGCCGTTAAATTTAAGTGGTCATCAGACTGTGCAGAGGCGTTTAGAAATTTGAAACTGATCTTAGCTTCTGCCACAGTGCTCGCTAGCCCAATGTTCGACCGATCGTTTAAAATTCATATTGACGCGTCTGACTCGGGTGCTGGTGCAGTGTTGTTGCAAACTGGGGATGATAAAGTGGACCACCCAGAATACTATTACTCTGTGAAATTTGACAAGGCGCAACGCAATTATTCAGTGGTAGAAAAAGAGGCGTTGGCGCTAGTGTTAACATGTAAAAAGTTTGAAGTATACCTCACAGGTAATATAGTGGAAGTGTACACGGACCATAACCCACTAGTGTTCATAAACCAGATGAAGGCGAAAAATAAACGCATCCTCAGGTAGGCATTGTACATACAGGACTTCAATCTTTCCATTATCCACCTACAGAGCCGGCTCAACGTGTTAGCCGACGCTCTGTCCCGATTACCCGAGTAACATTCATCTGGGCCACAGGAAGTCATTTACCAACTGTCATGCTTTAGTTATTTTTTTTTAGGTTCTCCTGTGACATTAAATATTCCGTGTCCAATTTATTACTTCCCCATTTTTTTTATGTGTTTTTTCTTTCAGAGAATTCCTTTGTTTTTCTTGCAGAAATTTTTTTGTTTAGGTTGATTTTCTTTTATATCATATATTTTCCTTTTTATTCTCTGTACAATCTTACAAAAAAATATGACTACTATTCTGGTAGCGACATTTTTTTTTATCTCTGAAGGGGAGAGGAGTGTTACAACCCTGGGTTTCTCAGCGGAAACCAGAGGTCAAATTAAGCTCTAAATAATTTACCTTACATTATTTGGTGTGCTTGTCGACGCATCTTTGTTCGTACTCATATCTCTGAATGTTAGATTTTAAGTCACTGCACATCCTCATATGTGTACTCTATATATTTAAACCTCTTCTCTATATATTTAAAACTTTGAATTGTAATGTCAATTCTGACCTTAAAAGCTTCTTAGAAGGTTGTAACAGAACCCATGGGCACCACATCAGAAACAAATACCTATTTGATATTCCAAGAATACGACTTAATCAAACTAGAAATGCTCTACAAATCAAGGGACCCAGAATGTGGAATGACCTCCCCAATCATATCAAAGGCTGTACCTCTCTCAACTAGTTTAACAGTAAAACCAAGTACTACCTAATTAACTCCATGTAACCTACCTTACCCCTTAAATGTCAACCCATATCTTGTTTTTTTTTAAACAATGCTGTTTGTTCACCAACGTGTACAATTGATGATTTCAGCCATGTTCCACTCCTTTTTTTATTCCTTTTTTCCAACACAATTTATACCTAATCCCAATTACTATTATGTTTTAGTCTAAGTGTTTTTCCCCTCACACCTTCCCTGAAATCCTATGCATATTAGTGGCTTTAGGTATTGTATTTACTAGCTCTATCTATAAATCCAACTTTATGTTTGTAAATCAACTATGTATGTACTTTTCCTGAATAAAGAATTTGAAATTGAAATTGAATTTAAATTTGACAGCGCTCTAGACTCGTGGACCTAGGGACCATGGTTCGATCCTGGCAGCCGGCGGAAAAACAAATGGGCAGAGTTTCCTTCACCCTGATGCCCCTGTTACCTAGCAGTAAATAGGTACCTGGGAGTTAGACAGCTGCTACGGGCTCCTTCCTGGGTGTGTGTGGGGGAGGGGGGTGAAATTTGTTAGGAGCTAGTAACAGTAGCTCTCGCTAATTCCTCTGATTACACACAGAAATCACACTAACGTGATGCATCAAATGAACAAATCCACAAGGCAGTGTGGTCTGTGTGTGGGGCAGATTAAGGCAGTGTCTGAGATGCCCCCGGGCGCAGGTTCGAATCCTCGTAACGGCCCTTGTGGATTTGTTAATTCCTCTGATGTTAATGAGGTAATCCTTTCCCTTAAAACTAAGTTAAGCGTCCTTGATGAGATACCATCTCTAATTTAAAAAAAAAGCCTCCAGATTTCTAGCTCCTGCCATTGCATTGCTCTTCAACAAGTGAAATAATCTTCAAAATGAAATAATCTGTTCCCTTAAAACCAAGTCTAGTGCCCTTGAGGAGATACCAACTCTTATTTACAAAAAAGCCTCCAGATTATTAGCTCCTGCCATTGCATTGCTCTTCAATAAATCACTTGAAATCCAAACCTTTCCGGATATTCTAAAAAAAAAAACGAGAGTAACCCCAGTCCACAAATGTGGTGATTTCACTGATGTCAACAATTACAAACCTATATCAATTCTGCCAATCTTGTCAAAAAATATTTGAAAAGCTAATCTACATGCAGCTTTACTCTTATCTAGCCAAACTCAATATACTTAGCTCTTGCCAATATGGTTTCAGACCCAATAAAAGCACTAACGATGCACTTATTAGTATGATTAACTTGATACATACAGCTCTTGACAAAAATGAGTTCCCTGTTGGGTTATTTGTGGACCTGCGTAAAGCTTTTGACACTGTCAACCACCAAAACCTTCCTCTTAAATTACATCATTATGGTGTCAGAAGTAACTCCCTGCAATACCTTCAGTCTTACCTTACTGACAGGCTTCAGTATGTTTCTGTGAATAATTCCATTTCTCCGACACTACCTATAAACATTGGTGTTCAACAGGGCAGCATACTTGGCCCTCTCCTCTTTCTCATCTACATTAATGACCTTCCAATTGCCTCTCAACACCTCAAACTAATCTTATTTGCTGATGACACAACTTTCATTTTCTCCAGTCCTGCCCCTCTTGCTCTAAATGTCACTGTGAATACTGAACTAAATGAAGTCCATCTTTGGCTGACTGCTAACAAACTCACCCTTAACATTGACAAAACTTTCTATATTTTGTTTGGTAATAAATCCACAAATGAAATTAATTTAAGGATAAACAATATACAAATCAGTAGTAAAGTTGATGGTAAATTCCTTGGTGTCTGCATCGATAACAAGCTAAATTTCCAGGGACACATTCTAAATATAGCAAAAAAAGTTTCTAAAACTGTTGGCATTCTTTCTAAGATCAGATATTATGTTTTATTTATTTATATACAAGAAGTTACATTGGGTTTGTGAGAATACATAGCATAGCAAAGTATTTACAATCTTACAATCTTATTTACAATTAATTTACAATTATTATCTTTATGATTATTTTACTTTACAATTATCATTTGTCAAATATTTTATATATTTATCTTGACAGTCTCTACTGATTTTTTGTTCTCTCCACCAAACTTGTGTATCCTCCATGGCTATCTAGTGACCTTTATTCTACCTCTAATTGTTTCAATTCTTTTGTTTACTTGCATTTATTGTTGTGTTTTGCCATAATTATTCTCTAATTTTAGCAGAACTAATACTTTGTAAGCTCTTATTGTATTGTTATATTATTATATTGTTGTGTTTTGCTATAATTACTTTCTATTTTACAACAGATTTAGTATTTATCTGTTCCTGTAATTGCTTATCTTATTGTATCGTGACATTATTTTATCTATATGCTTACTGATATTGATCCTGATCGAAATCTTCTGTCCCATATCCACACAAATCAGCACATTGATCATCATTATTGCAGGTATTACACAGCAAATCTTGCAAAAAACAAACTCCTAAATAGCACCTGCTTATCAGTTTACAACCAAAATGAGAGGTCACTTGGTAAACATTTTGATGATATAAATGCACTACTTACAGCACTAGGTACTAAATTATCATTTATCATTTTAACAGAAACTTGGCTAAGTAATGACTATACCCAACCCTACAATTTAGCTGGTTATAAAGCCATTCATAACTGCAGGCCAAATAAAAAAGGTGGTGGCACAGCAATATATTACAAAGATACCTTCATTTGCGATAGTGTTATTAGTGATAGAGATGACTATTGTGAATATACCTTTGCCAAGTTCTCCAGTAAATCCCTTAAATCCTCCCTGACTATCGGTGCCATCTATAGATTTCCTAATACCAACATAGCTTTATTCTCTGACAATGTAAGGAATCTTATCATAAATAACAATCTCAACAAAAATCACATCATTCTGGGAGGTGGTTTCAATATTTTTCAATATTCAATTTTCTCTTGTAATGTATCTTTATCATTTATCAATTCTGATTGAAATTACCTACTTAAAATTATCTGCTAGATTAAGGACCTGCCCGAAACGCTGTGCGTACTAGTGGCTTTACAAGAATGTAAATACTGTACTATCCAATGTATTCTCACAAACCCAATGTACCTTCTTGTATATATGTAAATAAATAAATAAATAAATATTGACCTGGGTCTTCAAAGCAACCCTCAAGTTGACTATTTCCGTAACAGCATGCACTCCTGTATGCTAATCCCCACAATCACCAAGCCCACCCGAGTCACTCAAACATCTGCCACTACCCTGGATCACCTATGGACTAATATAACAGCTCCCCTTACATCTGGGGTAATTTATGACAGAACAACTGACCACTATCCTACCTTCCTCATAGCAAACATTGACACATCACCACCAGAAACCAAGAAACTTTCATTCAGGCTACATAGTGAATCAGCTTTAGGCAATCTCTCTAATGCATTTCACAATATTAACTGGGAATCTGAATTTAATAATTCACATGATATAAACTCATCAACTAACCTCTTTCTCTCCAAAACTCTAAGCCTCTACAACACTCACTGTCCCCTCCTTACCAAACAAGTAACTGATAAAAGAAAAAATGACCCGTGGCTCACAAGTGGCATAATTAAATCAATCAACAAAAAACATGAATATGAAAAGAAATTTAGGAGTGGCCTAGTTTCAAAGGAAGTAGTCAAAAGGTACTCATCAGTGCTTACCAGTATCATAAGAAAAGCAAAACTTTCATATTATGAGACTAGATTCAAAGAAGCAAAAGGCATCATGAAAAGCACATGGAATACCATCTCTAACATCCTGGGAACTAAACAACACTCCCACAACCAGATAACACTCTCTAAGGATGGCCTTACACCGTCATCTGACTTAGAAATGGCGAATGAATTTAATAGCTTCTTTTCATCGATTGGTGCTAACCTTGCAAGTAAAATCCCACAGACTCAGACACACATCAACACATATCTCTCAGGCAGCTATCCAAACTCTCTTCTCCTTTCACCAGTCAGCCCGACAGATGTTGTGTCCATCATACACTCACTAAAAACCAAAGCTGGGAACATCAGTGAAATCCCATCCATTGTATACAAGAGCGCCTCCCATGCCCTTGCGCCACCTATAGCTCTGCTGTTCAACAAATCCCTTGAGTGTCATACCTTCCCTGATATCCTTAAAAAAGCAAGAGTAACGCCAGTTCATAAAGGAGGTAATCCGGCAGACATAAACAACTATAGACCAATATCGAACCTACCCATACTATCAAAAATATTTGAAAAAATTATCTACAAACCGCTCTACTCCTATCTCGTAAAATTCGATATTCTTAGCTCCTGTCAGTTTGGCTTTCGCTCTCAAAAGAGTACCAACGATGCAATTATTAGTCTCTTTCATATAATTTACTCAGCCCTTGACAAAAATGAGTTTCCGATTGGACTCTTCATTGACCTGAGAAAGGCCTTTGATACTGTTAATCACGATTACCTCTTATGTAAACTCCATCATTATGGAATCCGAGGCCATGCACTGGACTATATCCAATCCTATCTTAGTGATAGACACCAGTGTGTAGCCATCAACAATATAACCTCTCCCATTCTACCAATAACCGTTGGAGTGCCACAGGGCAGCATCTTGGGACCTCTTCCATTTCTTATATACATCAATGATCTGCCTAATGTCTCTAACATTCTGAAACCTATTTTGTTTGCTGATGATACTACCCTCATCTACTCCAACCACAACCCACACACACCAAATGATGTTAATAATGAACTAATAAAAGTCCACTTATGGATGTCAACCAACAAACTAACACTTAACATAGAAAAGACCTACTACATCTTATTTGGAAGCAAATCTACAAATGCAATTCAGCTTCAGATAGACAATGTAAACATTAGCAATAAAAATGATGGAAAGTTTCTTGGCCTATTCCTAGACAAGAGACTCAACTTCAGTACCCACATACAACACATAACTAAGAAAGTCTCTAAAACAGTTGGTATACTCTCCAAAATCAGATATTATGTACCTAACTCTGCTCTCATCTCTCTATATTATGCACTAATCTATCCCTATCTCAACTATGGTATCTGTGCATGGGGTTCACCCACTGCAAACCACCTCAAGTCCATCATCACCCAGCAAAAATCTGCTATCAGAATAATATCAAATTCTGCTTTCCGACAACACACAGCTCCCTTGTTTAACTCCCTAAACATGCTAAACATAATCTCACTCCATAAATTCTCTTGTGTCAACTACATATATATATATATGTATATATATATATATATATATATATATATATATATATATATGTCGTACCTAGTAGCCAGTACGCACTTCTCAGCCTACTATGCAAGGCCCGATTTGCCTAATAAGCCAAGTTTTCCTGAATTAATATATTTTCTCTAATTTTTTTCTTGTGAAATGATAAAGCTACCCATTTCATTATGTATGAGGTCAAATTTTTTTATTGGAGTTAAAATTAACGTAGATATATGACCGGACCTAACCAACCCTACCTAACCTAACCTAACCTATCTCTATAGGTTAGGTTAGGATAGGTTGCCGAAAAAGTTAGGTTAGGTTATGTTAGGTAGGTTAGGTGGTCGAAAAACAATTAATTCATGAAAACTTGGCTTACTAGGCAAATTGGGCCTTGCATAGTAGGCTGAGAAGTGCGTTCTGGCTACTAGGTACGACATATATATATATATATATATATATATATATATATATATGTATATATATATATATATATATATATATATATATATATATATATATATAAAATATATATATATATATATATATATATATATATATATATACATACATATATATATATTTATATATATATATATATATATGTATATATATATATATATATATATATATATATATATATATATATATATATATATATATATATATATATATATATATATATGCAATTGACGATCACAAAACACTGATCATTTTATGCAGAAAATCCACAGAGAAATAAATAAGTCAGTCAGTCTGGTGTTGACAAAGGCTTTAACAAAGCCGAAACGTTCACCTCATTTCATATTTCTCTGTGGATTTTCCGCATATATATATATATATATATATATATATATATATATATATATATATATATATATATATATATATATATATATATATATATATATATATATATATATATATATATATATATATTAGTATATTTTGGTAGCAGTCTTTCCTGTAGACATATATTATTAAATATGACCGAAAAAGTAAGATTAATAATTCTAACACGAATTTTCTCAATCTTTCGTACATTACGCTTCACTGTTGGAGGTAAATCAAAAATCAATTCTCCAAAATTCATTTTTATTTCTAGTCTGACGCGACACGGGCGCGTTTCGTAAAACTTATTACATTTTCAAAGACTTTAGTTCGCAAATACACAACTGATTAGAACTTACGTATCTCCGATTTTATATCTACATTTGAGTGAGGTGGGAGGGGTGATGTAGCATTAACACAAGACAGAACAAGAGGGGATATTAATAGGGTATTAAAAGTATCAACACAAGACAGAACACAAACAATGGGTATTGAATAGAAGTGTTTGTAGAAAGCCTATTGGTCCATATTTCTTGATGCTTCTATATTGGAGCGGAGTCTTGAGGTGGGTAGAATATAGTTGTGCAATAATTGGCTGTTGATTGCTGGTGTTGACTTCTTGATGTGTAGTGCCTCGCAAACGTCAAGCCGCCTGCTATCGCTGTATCTATCGATGATTTCTGTGTTGTTTACTAGGATTTCTCTGGCAATGGTTTGGTTGTGGGAAGAGATTATATGTTCCTTAATGGAGCCCTGTTGCTTATGCATCGTTAAACGCCTAGAAAGAGATGTTGTTGTCTTGCCTATATACTGGGTTTTTTGGAGCTTACAGTCCCCAAGTGTGCATTTGAAGGCTTAGACGACGTTAGTCTCTTTTAAAGCGTTCTGTTTTGTGTCTGGAGAGTTTCTCATGAGTAGGCTGGCCGTTTTTCTGGTTTTATAGTAAATCGTCAGTTGTATCCTCTGATTTTTGTCTGTAGGGATAACGTTTCTATTAACAATATCTTTCAGGACCCTTTCCTCCGTTTTATGAGCTGTGGAAAAGAAGTTCCTGTAAAATAGTCTAATAGGGGGTATAGGTGTTGCGTTAGTTGTCTCTTCAGAGGTTGCATGGCTTTTCACTTTCCTTCTTATGATGTCTTCGATGAAACCATTGGAGAAGCCGTTATTGACTAGGACCTGCCTTACCCTACAGAGTTCTTCGTCGACTTGCTTCCATTCTGAGCTGTGGCTGAGAGCACGGTCGACATATGCGTTAACAACACTCCTCTTGTACCTGTCAGGGCAGTCGCTGTTGGCATTTAGGCACATTCCTATGTTTGTTTCCTTAGTGTAGACTGCAGTGTGGAAACCTCCGCCCTTTTCCATGACTGTTACATCCAGAAAGGGCAGCTTCCCATCCAAACTATAAAACCAGAAAAACGGCCAGCCTACTCATGAGAAACTCTCCAGACACAAAACAGAACGCTTTAAAAGAGACCAACGTCGTCTATGCCTTCAAATGCCCTCTTGGGAACTGTAAGCTCCAAAAAACCCAGTATATAGGCAAGACAACAACATCTCTTTCTAGGCGTTTAACGATGCATAAGAAACAGGGCTCCATTAAGGAACATATAATCTCTTACCACAACCAAACCATCGCCAGAGAAATCCTAGTAAACAACACAGAAATCATCGATAGATACAGCGATAGCAGGCGGCTTGACGTTTGCGAGGCACTACACATCAAGAAGTCAACACCAGCAATCACCAGCCAATTAATGCACAACTATATTCTACCCACCTCAAGACTCCGCTTCAATATAGAAGCATCAAGAAATATGGACCAATAGGCTTTCTACAATCACTTCTATTCAATACCCATTGTTTCGTGTTCTGTCTTGTGTTGATGAAATTAATACCTTATTAAATACCACCTCACCCCATCCACCTCACTCAAATGTAGATATAAACAAATCGGAGATGTGTAAGTTCTATTCAGTTGTGTATGTTTAAACTAAAGTCTTTGAAAATGTAATAAGTTTTACGAAACGCGCTCAAGTGTCGCGTCAGACTAGAAATAAAAATGAATTTTGGAGAATTGATTTTTGAATTACCACCAACAGTGAAAAGAAATGTACGAAAGATTGAGAAAATTCGTGTTAGAATTATTAATCTTACTTTTTCGGTCATATTTAATAATATGTGTCTACAGGAAAGACTGCTACCAAAATATACTAATATTAAAACGCACGACCCAGCAGCAAGGAATCAAGCCTTCACGATAAAATATCGCCAGGATCTGATTCGTGATCAGATATACAAGGCAGAGAATGAAATCAAAGACAACAAAACGCAACAACTTTTTGCTACGAACGAGTGGAGAAATAGTAACATCGACGAAAGTATCCGTACCCGCATTGAACAACACCTCGACATCCTCACAGACCGACATCACCTCAGCACTAAAACAAGGATTATCAAGAAACTAACAACGTTATATGGAGGACCTATGGCAATTCCACGACCAAGAGATGGCTTCCTGAACCTTGCAGGAATTAACCTCACTGAGGACCAAGTCACTCTCCTAAATCTGGGCATAAACTGTCACGTTATGTCCAGACCGAGTGAGATGGCCCGGAAAGTGGAGTTGGAAATTCTGTTGGAGGACATATTCGACCTCGAGACACAAAAGAAGGTCACTACCAAAGATACCTTACAAGCAGAACTTATTGCGGAAGGAGGAAAGAATCGAGGCAATTACAGAAGCACCATACTGTTCCCTGAGCTCAAAGCGGCAGCCAAAAGCCTTCGTTAGAACAAGGAGATAGTTGTCAGGAGAGGTGACAAGTCGCCAATATACGTCATTCTTAAAAAAGACGAATATCTGGCGAAAATGAACCTCATACTCTCTGACCAAACTAAATTCCAAATGGTAACGAAGGACACTACAGCCGAATTGAAAGCAAAGGTCAACAAACTAATCGAAACTGTGAACGCCAAGAAATCAGGACTCCACCTGCCAAAGATTATTGTGGAATATAAACCTGGATATGTGTATGGAAATGTCAAGACACACAAGCCTGGAAACCCACTTCGGCCAATCATTAGCCAGATACCCACACCCACGTACAGACTAGCGAAGCGACTCAATGGCCTGCTGACTCCTTATGTCCCGTGCGCCTCCAGCCTGAAGTCGCCAAAGGAATTTGTTGACTTACTGCGGGGCACATGGGCCACAGGAATAAGAGCCTCGTTGGAAAAAGAATCGCTGTTCACCAACGTACCAGTGGACGAGACAATCGGGATGATAGCCGACAGAGTGTATCATGATCCAGCCTGTACTCCTCTTGACATACTAGAAAATATCCTAAGGAAACTACTCCAAGCTTGTACTAAAGAGGCACCCTTCTTGAGCCCGGATGGGCACATGTATTAGCAAGTAGATGGGGTCGCCATGGGTTCTCCCCTAGGTGTCCTGTTTGCAAACTTCTACATGGGCACCATCGAGCAAAAAGTCTTAGTCGACATGAACTTGAAACCGGCCATATACTGCTGGTATGTTGACGACATTTTTACACAGGTACCTGATGTCAGACATCTGCAGGAGCTGAAGGAGGCATTTGAGCGGAGTTTCGTGCTGCGTTTCACTTACGAGATGGAAAAGGATGGGAAGCTGCCCTTTCTAGATGTAACAGTCATGGAAAAGAGCGGAGGTTTCCACACTGCAGTCTACACTAAGGAAACGAACATAGGAATGTGCCTAAATGCCAAAAGCGACTGCCCAGATAGGTACAAGAGGAGTGTTGTTAACGCATATGTCGACCGTGCTCTCAGCCACAGCTCAGAATGGAAGCAAGTCGACGAAGAACTCTGTAGGGTAAGGCAGGTCCTAGTCAACAACGGCTTCTCCAATGGTTTCGTCGAAGACATCATAAGAAGGAAAGTGAAACGCCATGCAACCTCTGAAGAGACAACCAACACAACACCTATACCGCCTATTAGACTATTTTACAGGAACTTCTTTTCCACAGCTCATAAAACGGAGGAAAGGGTCCTGAAAGATATTGTTAATAGAAACGTTATCCCTACAGACAAAAATCAAAGGATACAACTGACGATTTACTATAAAACCAGAAAAACGGCCAGCCTACTCATGAGAAACTCTCCAGACACAAAACAGAACGCTTTAAAAGAGACCAACGTCGTCTATGCCTTCAAATGCCCTCTTGGGGACTGTAAGCTCCAAAAAACCCAGTATATAGGCAAGACAACAACATCTCTTTCTAGGCGTTTAACGATGCATAAGCAACAGGGCTCCATTAAGGAACATATAATCTCTTCCCACAACCAAACCATCGCCAGAGAAATCCTAGTAAACAACACAGAAATCATCGATAGATACAGCGATAGCAGGCGGCTTGACGTTTGCGAGGCACTACACATCAAGAAGTCAACACCAGCAATCAACAGCCAATTAATGCACAACTATATTCTACCCACCTCAAGACTCCGCTCCAATATAGAAGCATCAAGAAATATGGACCAATAGGCTTTCTACAATCACTTCTATTCAATACCCATTGTTTCGTGTTCTGTCTTGTGTTGATGAAATTAATACCTTATTAAATACCACCTCACCCCATCCACCTCACTCAAATGTAGATATAAACAAATCGGAGATGTGTAAGTTCTATTCAGTTGTGTATGATTAAACTAAAGTCTTTGAAAATGTAATAAGTTTTACAAAACGCGCTCAAGTGTCGCGTCAGACTAGAACTAAAAATGAATTTTGGAGAATTGATTTTTGAATTACCACCAACAGTGAAAAGAAATGTACGAAAGATTGAGAAAATTCGTGTTAGAATTATTAATCTTACTTTTTCGGTCATATTTAATAATATATGTCTACAGGAAAGACTGCTACCAAAATATACTAATATATATATATATATATATATATATATATATATATATATATATATATATATATATATATATATATATATATATATATATATATATATATATATATTTTATATATATATATCAAATCAAATCAAAATCAAAATGTTTATTTAGGTAAGGTACATACATACAGATGAGAGATTTTACGAAGAGTGATGGATTTATAGATAGGGCTAGTACATACATTGCCTAAAGCCACTATTACACAAAGCGTTTCGGGCAGGAAAAACTTAAATGACTAAAGCGTAATACTAATCGAGCATAAAGAATAAAGTGAGATGAGAACAAATAAAAAAAAGAGATAAAAAAGGGGGGAACATGGCTGAAAAAGCAGCACAAATACAATTCTGTCGACAAACAGCGTCATTTAAAATAAAACAGACATTGGTTGACAATAGAGGGGTAAGGTAGGTTACAGGGAATTTATTAGGTAGTGCTTCGTTTTTATCTTAAACTGGTTGAGAGAGGTACAGTCTTTAACATGGTTGGGAAGGTCATTCCACAATCTGGGTTCCTTGATTTGTAGAGCATTTCTAGTTTGATTAAGACGTACTCTAGGAATATCAAAACTGTATTTATTTCTGGTGTGGTGCTCATGGGTTCTGTTACAACCTTCTATGAAGCTTTTGAGGTCAGGATTGGCATTACAGTTCAGCGTTTTATATATGTATAATACACATAAGAGAATGTGCAGTGACTTAATATCTAACATATTCAGAGATTTGAGTAGGGGTACCGAGTGATGTCTGGTATGATGCAATATAACCGAGTTGGATATTGTCCTAATAGCAGCTTTGTGTTGAGTAATTAGAGGACGTAAATAATTTTGGATAGTAGAACCCCAAGCACAAATACCATAGTTGAGATATGGATAGATGAGGGAGTAATAGAGAGTCACCAGGGCAGGGCGGGGTACATAATATCTGATCTTAGAAAGAATGCCAATAGTTTTTGAAACTTTTTTTGATATATTTAGAATGTGTCCCTGGAAATTCAGCTTGTGGTCAATGAGAATGCCAAGGAATTTGCCATCTAATTTGTTACAAATTTGGGTATTGTTTATTTTGAGATTTATATGACTAGAGGATTTATTGCCAAACAGAATATAGAAAGTTTTGTCAATGTTAAGGGTGAGTTTGTTGGCAGTTAGCCAAAGATGGACTTTATTTAGCTCAGTATTTACTGTGGCATTTAGAGCAAGGGGGTCAGGACTGGAGTAAATGAAGGTTGTGTCGTCAGCAAATAGAATTGGTCTGAGGTGTTGGGAGGCATTTGGAAGGTCATTAATGTAGATGAGAAAGAGGAGAGGGCCAAGTATGCCGCCCTAAGGAGCACCAATGTTGACGGGCAGGGTGGGAGAAATTGAATTATTCACAGAAACATACTGGAGCCTGTCAGTTAGGTAGGATTTGAGGTATTGCAGGGAGTGTCCTCTGACTCCATAATTATGTAATTTAAGAAGGTTTTGGTGGTTGACAGTGTCAAAAGCCTTACGCAGGTCCACAAATAACCCAACAGGGAACTCATTTTTATCAAGAGCTGCATGAATCAAGTTAAGCATACTAATAAGTGCATCGTTAGTGCTTTTTTTGGGTCTGAAGCCATATTGGCAAGAGTTAAGTATATTGTGTTTGGCTAGATAAGAGTAAAGCTGCTTGTAGATTAGTTTTTCAAAATTTTTTGACAAGTTAGGCAGGATTGATATAGGTCTGTAGTTGTTAACATCTGTGAGATCACCACATTTGTGTACAGGGGTAACTCTCGCTTCTTTTAGGATATCTGGAAAGGTTTGGAGTTCAAGTGACTTGTTGAAGAGCAATGCAAGTGAACGGGCTAACGTTCTGGAGTTTTTTCTGTAAATTAAAGTTGCTATATCCTCAAGGGCACTAGACTTGGTTTTAAGGAAAAGGATTCCATTGACGTCAGTGGAATTAATAGGCTTTAGGTACAGAGACTGTGGATACTTACCTGTAAGATAGTCCTTAACATCAGTACTGGAAGATGGGATATCATTTGCAAGGGATGACCCAATGGAAGAGAAGAACCTATTGAACTCAATAGCAGAATCTGAGGCTGAAAGCTGACCATCGTTTTTGGACAGGAGTGTTGGTTTGTTATTTAAAATCTTCTTTGATCCCAATATTTGTGAAATTGTGCCCCAAGTTTTTTTAATGCTGCTCTTTATTTGGGTATATTTATCTTCGTAGTATTTAGTTTTGGCTCGTCTAATTATCTTAGATAGCAATAACGAGTAATTCTTTGAGATTTCTTTGGAGACAATTCCTTACCTATACTTCTTCTCAAGGTCATGTTTTTTATTAATGGATTTAAGTATTCCCTTTGTAAGCCAGGGATTGCTAAGCCTTTTGGTTGTGACTTGTTTTGAAACCATAGGACAGTGGGTGTTATAAAGGCTAAGAGTTTTTTGAAGAAAAGATTGCACTGCTAGGTTGATGTCCCCTATGTTACCTAACTCGGACTCCCAGTTGACATTATCAGCAGCAGTTATAAAATTGTCTATAGCAGTTTCATTGTGCAGCCTAAAACTTAACTCCCTTGACTCTAAAGGTGGTTTGCTTATCTTAGTTAAGAGAAATGTTTGGTAATGGTCTGTAGTGCTATCGATGATTATACCTGAAGTAAGCGGAGAGGTTATGTTTGTCCAGAAGTGATCTAGAATCGTGGCAGTACTATCAGTGATTCTAGTAGGTCTAGTGATTAAGGGTATGAGGAATCAGGAATTCATACAGTTGAGGAAGCTAACAGCAGTAGGGTGTTCAGGCTCGCAGAGATCAATATTGAAGTCCCCTGTGATAATTAGATGGTTTTTGTTCAGTCTGTTATCGAGTATTAGATTTCTAAGGTTTGAGTTGAATTCGGACACATCAGTGTTAGGAATTCTATAGACTGCACCCACAGACAGGACAGACTCGGCACCCTTGACTCTGAAGCTGGCGAAGATATACTCCCCATAGCAGTCTCTGGTTCTAATTACTTTTAAGCATGTTAGTTCTTGGTGGTAGTAAAGAGCAGTACCACCACCTCTCTGAATTTGATGACAGTTGTGAATTACAGAGTAGCTAGGCATGTTAAAGAGTCGAGTAGTATCCACTTTCAACCATGTTTCAGTAAGTCTCCGTGGTGTAGTGGTAAGACACTCGCCTGGCGTTCCGCGAGCGCTATGTCATGGGTTCGTATCCTGGCCAAGGAGGATTTACTGGGCGCAATTCCTTAACTGTAGCCTCTGTTTAACACAACAGTAAAATGTGTACTTGGATGAAAAAACGATTCTTCGCGGCAGGGGATCGTATTCCAGGGACCTGCCCGAAACGCTACGCGTACTAGTGGCTGTACAAGACTGTAACAACTCTTGTATATATCTCAAAAAAAAAAAAAAAAGTATAATAAAAGAGAGTTTGTTGTCAATAGTTTCAATCAAGGCACTAACATCATCGAAGTGTTTACCTAGGGATCTAACGTTCAAGTTGATTACAGAGATTAGTCTTCTTGATATAATTTACTCAGCCCTTGACAAAAATGAGTTTCCAATTGGACTCTTCATTGACCTGAGAAAGGCCTTTGATACTGTTAATCACGATTACCTCTTATGTAAACTCCATCATTATGGAATCCGAGGCCATGCACAGGACTATATCCAATCCTATCTTAGTGATAGACACCAATGTGTAGCCATCAATAATATAATCACTCCCATTCTACCAATAACCGTTGGAGTGCCACAGGGCAGCATCTTGGGACCTCTTCTATTTCTTATATACATCAATGATCTTCCTAATGTCTCTAACATTCTGAAACCTATTTTGTTTGCTGATGATACTACCTTCGATCTATCTGCTAGATATGGACCTGCCCGAAACGTAACCAATGTAACGGTTCTATTGTTACGTAAAGTATGGTGACAATAAACACAGACACTAAGATACTATATATATATATTTGGTCGAATATACAGAAGTACACAGGTGATACTTTGGTGTGAGTTGAGCGCACTGAGCGTCGGTACAGTATCTTGCAAGTGTCTGCTCTAGACCACACTTGAAAGAAACCTATTTTGTTTGCTGATGATACTACCCTCATCTACTCTAACCCCAACCCACATACACTAAATGATGTTGTTAATAATGAACTAAAAAAAAGTCCACTTATGGATGTCAACCAACAAACTAACACTTAACATAGAAAAGACCTACTACATCCTATTTGGAAGCAAATCTACAAATGCAATTCAGCTTCAGATAGACAATGTAAACATTAGCAATAAAAATGATGGAAAGTTTCTTGGCATATTCCTAGACAAGAGACTCAACTTCAGTACCCACATACAACACATAACTAAGAAAGTCTCTAAAACAGTTGGTATACTCTCCAAAATCAGATATTATGTACCTAACTCTGCTCTCATCTCTCTATATTATGCACTAATCTATCCCTATCTCAACTATGGTATCTGTGCATGGGGTTCAACCACTGCAAACCACCTCAAGTCCATCATCACCCAGCAAAAATCTGCTATCAGAATAATATCAAATTCTGCTTTCAGACAACACACAGCCCCCTTGTTTAACTCCCTAAACATGCTAAACATAATCTCACTCCACAAATTCTCTTGTGTCAACTACATTTACAAAACCCTGTTCTTAAATGCAAATCCTTGTCTGAAACTCTTCCTGGACAGATGTAATAGGACCCATTATCACCACACCAGAAATAAATATCTCTTTGATATCCGCAGAGTTAAACTTAATCTGTGTAAACACTCTATGCAAATTAAGGGACCTAGTCTATGGAACTCACTCCCCACTGAATTGAAAAGCTGTCCAACTTTTACATCATTCAAAATCAATACTAAAAAGTACCTAATTTCATCTTCATAGTTTTTCATGCCTTAAAATTGCACTGCATCTTTTGCTACCCAATCTCCCAACCTTTATGTTCCCAGTTTGAACATCTTTACCATTGTGATCATTGCTGTCTTCTTATATGTGCTGCCAATCTGCTGTATGGTGTTTATAAATCTTGTTTATCTGTATCTTTTGCTACCCAGTCTCCCAATCTTTATGTACCCAATCTGAACATCTTCACCATTGTGATCATTGCTGTCTTATATGTGCTGTCAATCTGCTGTATGGTGTCTATTAATCTTGTTTAAATTACTAATCAAGCTGTCAATGTAATCAATCAGAGCTTTAATATAACAATGTGCTTTAATATACTTACTTATCTCTCTCATCTCATTTTTCTCTTGTAATGTATCTTTCAATTATCAATTCTGATTGAACTTACCTACTTAAAATTATCTGCTAGATTAAGGACCTGCCCGAAACGCTGCGCGTACTAGTGGCTTTACAAGAATGTAAATACTGTACTATCCAATGAATTCTCACAAACCCAATGTACCTTCTTGTATATATATAAATAAAATAAAATAAATAAAATAGATATTGTGATTATGTGTTAATACATTGTTTACATCATGTGCTGCAAAATATCTGCAATTTAGATCATTAAAGTGATGATTGTCATAGATAGTGGATAAGAGATTTAGTTCTGGGTCTATACTTGTCTGCATAAAAAAGCTGGTTGCAGGAAAACAAGGCAAAAATGGCAAATTGCAAAGTAGAATTAAGCTATAAAAGGGGGAAAAATATATAATCTATACTCTACAAAATGAACAACAAAAGAAAAAAATGAGGTAGCTTACAAGGTGCTTACAGGGGTACAATGGAGTAAGGGAGTATAGCGAGGCTAGGCAACCTAGGTAATAAATGAAATCAAAGAAAAAACATATAAGCATGGACTATTCAAAACAAAAGATATAGATGTACAAAACAAAGATATAAACAAGACTATTCAATACAAAAACAAATTGAACAAAAAAAAGAAAAATGAGGTAGATTGCTCACAAGTACTCTCAGGTACACTGTAAGTAACAATTTGCAATTTGAGATACAGGCAAAGCCAGGGGTACAATGTAGTTGGGGAGTATGGTGAGGCTAGGCAACCTAGGTAATAAATTAAATCAATGAAAAAAGTTGAATAATAAACATAGGCAAATTTAAGCTAACGATTATTAAATATAAATAGTTCAGTTATGACTATATAATTAATAAAACCTAGAGTAATATTAATGCACTCAATTAATTAAGTCCAGTAAATGACTAGTGAAGAGTAAGTTAAAAATTATGTCAAAAAATGAAACAAGGAGACTTAGGATACCTAGCCCGCACTAGTGGACAGGGGGTTAATTAAGTTGATTCATTGAGAGTGATAATAAGGTGAGACAAACCACATTGGGAGAGGAAAGTGTTGAGGTTCTCTTCATTAGCAATTGTAAACATTTTACCCCCTGCAGTCTTTCTCACCTTAATCAATCCATCTCTAACGAAGCACTGATGAATCGCATCTGGGTTTTGATGACGGATTTGACGCAGGCGGTAGAGGAGTTGCTGTCTGTTCCTAGTCAAGCACTCGTTGATGTATAATCCCTTCCGTTGGGATGCAGCTGTCCGGACTAGATGGGATTTCATGGTCTGGGAAGTCAGCTTCAGGCGAATTTTCCGCTGGTTTTGTCCTGATGGATTCTTTTTGCCTAGGTAAGGTAGGTTACCCCTGTAACCTACCTTACCCCTATGTCTGTTATTTTTAAACAATGCTGTTTGTCGACCAAATTGTATTTTTGTTTTTTTTCTGCCATGTTCCCCCTTTTTTATTTTTATATTTTCTCAACACATTTTATACTTTAATCTCAATTAGTATTAAGTTTTAGTCATTAGTGCTTTTCCTGCCCGAAACGCTTTGCGTAATAGTGGCTTTAGGCATTGTGTGTACTAGCTCTATATATAAATTCATCAATATTTGTATCACCCCTTGTATGTATGTATTTTACCTAAATAAACATTTGATTTGATTTGATTTGATTTGAGATTCGGGTAAAAATAGTTCTCAGCAGATCAGCTACATCTCCAGCTTGAAGTCGACTCATTAGTGTGCAACAATATTTAATCTACAATATTAAGACACTATCAACACACGTGTAGCCATCAATAATATAATCTCTCCCATTCTACCAATAACCGTTGGAGTGCCTCAGAGCAGCATCTTGGGACCCCTACTATTTCTTATATACATTAATGATCTGCCTAATGTCTCTAACATTCTGAAACCTATTTTGTTTGCTGATGATACTACCCTCATTTACTCCAACCCCAACCCACATACACTAAATGATGTTGTTAATAATGAACTAAAAAAAGTCCACTTATGGATGTCAACCAACAAACTAACACTTAACATAGAAAAGACCTACTACATCCTATTTGGAAGCAAATCTACAAATGCAATTCAGCTTCAAATTGACAATGTAAACATTAGCAATAAAAATGATGGAAAGTTTCTTGGCATATTCCTAGACAAGAGACTCAACTTCAGTACCCACATACAACACATAACTAAGAAAGTCTCTAAAACAGTTGGTATACTCTCCAAAATCAGATATTATGTTCCTAACTCTGCTCTCATCTCTCTATATTATGCACTAATCTATCCCTATCTCAACTATGATATCTGTGCATGGGGTTCAACCACTGCAAACCACCTCAAGTCCATCATCACCCAGCAAAAATCTGCTATCAGAATAATATCAAATTCTGCTTTCAGACAACACACAGCCCCCTTGTTTAACTCCCTGAACATGCTAAACATAATCTCACTCCACAAATTCTCTTGTGTCAACTACATTTACAGAACCCTATTCTTAGATGCAAATCCTTGTCTGAAACTCTTCCTGGACAGATGTAATAGGACCCATTATCACCACACCAGAAATAAATATCTCTTAGATATCCCCAGAGTTAAACTTAATTTGTGTAAACACTCTATGCAAATAAGGGGACCCAGTTTATGGAACTCACTCCCTACTGAATTGAAAAGCTGTCCAACTTTTACATCATTCAAAATCAATACTGAAAAGTACCTAATTTCATCTTCATAGTTTTTCTCTTTTTGCCTTAAAATTGCACTGTATCTATTGCTACCCAATCTCCCAACCTTTTTGTTCCCAATCTGAACATCTCTACCATTGAGATCATTGCTGTCTTCTTATATGTGCTGCCATTCTATTGTATGGTGTTTATAAATCTTGTTTATCTGTATCTTTTGCTACCCAGTCTCCCAATCTTTATGTACCCATTCTGAACATCTTTACCATTGTGATCATTGCTGTCTTATATGTGCTGTCAATCTGCTGTATGGTGTCTATTAATCTTGTTTAAATTACTAATCAAGCTGTCAATGTAATCAGTCAGAGCTTTAATATAACAATGTGCTTTAATATACTTATCTCTCTCATCTCATTTTTCTCTTGTAATGTATCTTTCATTTATCAATTCTGATTGAAATTACCTACTTAAAATTATCTGCTAGATTAAGGACCTGCCCGAAACGCTGCGCTTACTAGTGGCTTTACAAGAATGTAATTACTGTACTATCCAATGTATTCTCACAAACCCAATGTACCTTCTTGTATATATATAAATAAAATAAAATAAAATAAAATAAAATAAAAAAACGTGTCTTAAAAAGTATCATAATTGGTGTGGCATTTGTTTGTAATGTTCTTGTTATATGGCGTTCCTTTTTCTTGCAATTTGTAACAGCCACTATATTATGTTCTTTTAAAGCGAGGCCTTCCAATATAATTACTCCCAAATCATTTATATTGCAGAATTATTGTTTTTCCCATTTGTTGTGTGACCTGACTGCATTTTATGTTTAGTTTGGGGTTTGACATTCATATTTTTTTGCCCGACTTCAAGGGTGTTTGATCCGAAGTTGGGATACATTATCCATTGTCTCTCTCCAGGTGCATACTGCACAAATTTAGATTTGTAGAACCCCAAATCCTTATCCTGTCCATTTCCCAATGGTTGGGCACCATTCCTTCACCCATCCCATCACTAATTCTTATCCTGACCAACTTCCCAGTGGTTGGCCACCATTCCTTCCTCCCATCCCATTCCTAATCCTTATCCTGATCCCACTTCCCAGTGGTTGGGCATCATTCCTTCTCCACCGTCCCATCCCTAATCCTTATCCTGAACCCCCTCTTCCAGGAGCTATATAGTTGTAATGGCTTGACACTTTCCCCTGATAATTCCCTCCTTCTCTGCCTCTTGAGAATACTGTACTACTCCAGGAAGTTTGTTAAATAACTAGTCAACACTCGACCCATCCTCCTGTTTACATAGTAACAACTGTGAAAATCGTCAATAGTCAGAATTCGTACGTACTTAGCTTTTAGAAAGTAGTATACTGACTAGTAAGGAATTCTTTTAAGTTTAAATGCAGCAAAAAAAAACTTACATATTCCTAGGCCTAGTATAGCACACACATGTACTATATTAAGCCTCAGATATTGTGTATTAGGCCTATGAAGGTTGGGTTAGTTCAGTTTGTCAAAGCAACACAGGTAAAATAAAAAAATTCGGGTTTGTCCAACTAAATAGTTCAAATTTCTACTTTCTAATTTTGCTGTACGTTGGTATATATACTATGGTCCTCCTCATTACTATCAGTACTACCAAAATAGAAGGATGGGCTGCACAATTAGTCATATATATAATTTACCATTGCTTGATACAGTGTTAAGCAAAAACATTACTGATCAAAGATTTGATATATCAGTACCTATCATGAGATGATTTCTGGGCTTAGCGTTCCCGCGGCCTGGTTCTCGACCAGGTCTCCTTTTTGTTACACATCCTTAGGAGGCAACCCGTAGCAGCTGTCTAACTCCCAGGTACCTATACACTGCTAGGTAACAGAGGCATCAGGGTGAAAGAAACTCTGCTCATTTATTTCCGTCTCCACTGGTGATCGAAACTGGAACCTCAGGACTGCGAATCCGAAGCGCTGTCCACTCAGCCATCAAGCCCCTACTTGCCTGCCTGCCTACTTACTAAATACCTACTTACATATAACAACACATATACCACAGTACTTAAAAGGGGGCAAGGTAAGGTAATTATCAAAAGAAGGCACCAAACCGAAAAGGCTATGTAGCACCATCAGAGTGCGAAATAATCAAAGGGCGCAAAATATCACCAAGAATGCCAATACGAGAACAGAAACGCACAAGGCGAAGGATATCAAAAGTATCCGATTCACCAAGAATTCTATCGAGGGACAAGTGACCGCGACGGACGGTCGGAAAGCAAAACACACGCTCGTCCTGGAAGTCAGGACACTCATCAAGAATATGCACAACTGTATGAGGGGGACAACGCAATTTGGGCAATAAGGAGCAGGGCAGCGCTCCATTAAGTGACCGTGAGTTAAGCGAGTATGGCCAATCTGCAGTCTTGCCACAGCAGTTTCCCACCACTGATTACGGTGGTAGGAGGAAGGCCATGGGGACACACTACGTTTGAGAGTACGCAGCTTGTTACTAACTACAGAGGAACTACAACCCTGCCAACGGGCAAGGATGGAGAAATGAATAACAGGATAAAAGTCGGAATAAGGAATTTCTTTTCGGGAGATGGGACAAGAACAAATAGCGTCCCTAGCAGCAGCATCTGCACGCTCATTTAAAGAAACACGAATATGGCTGGGAACCCAGCAAAACTCTACTGATTTAAATTTACTAGAAATAAGAAACAGCCAATGTTGAATCTCGATGACCACTGAGTGAATCAAGAGAGCAGAAGAGTTATGGGCCCCAGCAACAGCTGGGAGGGGGGGGTGAGAGAAAAGAATAGCCACGGAAGCGAACAGGACGAGCACCAAGCATCGGCTCCTGGAGACAGACACAAAGGGGGGGCGAAAACTGTGAAATTAGAAGTTGGAGGTCAAGGAAATTGGCGTATTATCCACGGATGTTCCACGGAAGAATAGACATTGGCAAAAAGAGAAAGGATTGCAACAGAGATCAAAGAAGAAACAAAGGTGAAAAGGGAATACAGCACGTGAAAGAAGCACAGGGTCAGGATCAGCGAAGTCAGGGTTAGGGGGCATGGGTAAACTGAGTAAAGAAGGAGGGAAAGAAGTGGGAGGACAGACCAGAGGTGGACGAACAGGGTCTGGAGGAGGAAAAGGAAGAGAAAGAGGAGGAGGAGGAGGAGGAGGGGCAGAAAGAGGGGAGCGCACCTCAGCAAGGGCAGTATCCGAGACGGAACCGGGGGCTAAACAAACCCCCACAGTAGGAACAGGGAGCTCCACCACCGAAGCGGGAGGGGAAGGAACGAAAGAATCAGAGATAGGGGGTTGAGAAGAAAGCGAAGCCTTCTTACCTACCGGGAAGGAGGAAGGAGAGGAGCCAGGTTTCCGCTTCTGACTCATAGAGACAGGTATCCCAGCAGCAATGTACTGGGCAACAGACTCCAGCATCTCAAAAGGAGAAGAAGAGTGCCAGCGAACAACATGACCACCAGGAGAGCGATGGACATCGGCCCGCACTGTCAGGTGGCGTGGTGAGCCAAGAGATGGAGGAGAATGACGGGAAGGAAGACCAGAAGGAGAGGAGAAAGAAGACACAGGAGACATGACAGACTGGGTAGAAAGAAGGGATACCCTAGACAGAGAATCAGAAGGGGAGGGGACCCTCTGGGACAGAACGGAGGGAAACAAGGGAGGTGGTGGTGGGTGTGTTCGGGTCTAAGGCTTGGAAACGGTTGTGAGACTGAGTAAGGTGGGAAGGACGAGGAGAGGAAGAGCGCACCATGCGAGCATAAGATACGCCAGTGAAAGAGGGGAGACAATGAACTTAGCGCCGAACCTCTGGAAAAGACAAGTGGTCCCGGTGCTTCAAGTTGAGGACAGCCGCCTCAAGTTTGTAACGTATACACGTGCGGGAGAAGGTAGGGTTGGCCTCATCGCAATTGAGGCAGCGGACCTAGGGAGAAGTGCACTCCAGCTTAGAGTGACCCTCGCCTCCACACATGAGACAGAGACAGGACTAGAGCATTTGAGTGCACCATGCCCAAACCTCCAGCACTTTTTGCAGAGCCGAGGAGATGGAATATACTCCTGAATGGAGCATCTGGCACCAGCAAGAATGACAGAGGGCGGAAGGGTCCTACCATCAAAGTTATTCTTCACAACCTGAAGGGGCAGACGACGATAACCATGAGGGGGATGAGTAAACATATCCACCTAGAGGACAGAATGACCGTGGGCCTTGAGGACATGCTTGATATCCTCGAGGTCTTTTCAGTCTTTTAGATTCCTAACACCAGTCGCAACATGGTGTGGGAGGAGAACAGTGCCAACACTGGCATTTACCCGAGCGCTCTTTGTGACCCGAACAGGGGTCTCGCCAAGGCAGGATAAGGCGGCCAAGCGGGTGGCTGCATCCTGAGAAGCAGCAACGACACAGATACCAATACGGGTGGGGTTGAAAGTAACTGAGGCATCTACGGAATCTACAAGATGCCTATGAAGGGAAAAATTGTCAGGAGTTGAATGTAAAGGATGGAGGTCAAAGTACTTACTCCATGAAGCAGGACCAAACAAAGCATGGTACAAATTAGTATGGGAAGGGAGCATACGAGAGTAGCCGTGGAGGGGACGGCGATGAGAACCTTTAGAGAGAGACGGGTCAAAAGGCGCAGTAGTCACAATAAGATGGAGCCATGCAAGGGGTCAAGGCGGTTACCACAGCAGGCTTGGGGCTCGACCCAACCACAGAGGAGGGAGGGGAGCAGTAAGGAAGAGTCCGGTCTGGGCCTAAACCGGGCCCTGTAGCGGGGGCTACAGATCCTGGTCTTCCAGGACGGTCCGACTCAGGGGCCTGGTCACCCACCCCATGAGCCTGGGTAAGAGAAGTCGTGTCGTCATCCATGCAGCAAACAGTATCAAAAGTTTGGGACCTGGAACCAAGAGATGCCACCTACCAGGGCAGCCAGGGAGACTGAGCGCAGGCCATTGCAGGAAGGGTGCGTTGTCCCGAGCGGTGCTCCCCCTTTTCAACAGGGGAGTCCTACTACATCGTCCATTCTTCCACACTGGTGCTAAGACCCCATTCCCCCTATCGCCCCAGCCTGGACACCCAACCATCCACTCAGGGCGGCCCCTCACAGGCGACTCCTCCAGCGGGTGGTCCGATGGCTCATAAGGCCCCTATGTGGTGCCCTTCAGCACTTCCACCACCCAAAAAGGGGCAGGAGAGGGGGCAAAGGCAACATACACCGGTCACAGGGTGGTGTACGTGAGCCCCTCACCACGGCAAGGAGGTACCACTGAGGGGTTAAAAGGGGCAATACCAGTCGTCTTGTACTCCAGAAATTATGAAACTTGACAGCAATAATAAGTTTTTAAACTCAAATATACTTTTATTGTTTATTATCAAGACAAATTGAGGTACACAACTGTTATCAATCAAACCTTTATCTGTATACAAATCATGGAATACATTCTTAAGGAAAAGAACATCTCTTGTGATACAGAAATCACAGTATCATGATACATTTAATGAACAAATCCACAAAGGCCGTAATGAGGGTTCAAACTTGTGTCCGGGCTAAGATGCACACTAAGGTCCGACTAAGGCGCTTCCGAGATCATCCAGCACGTAAATCAGTACAGCCACGATTATCGCACCGCTGCGGCCAGATCACTTCGCCGCCACACCCACACAAGCAACGCCATATTCAAGTGGTGTTCCTGACAAAGAAAAAAAAAAGATTCTCTATAATATTCTCTTTACTCCGAGTAAATACCTAACCTGTCCTCCGATAAAGAGCATCACTTTTTGCTCATATGCATCACACAAGGCCAAAAAAATTACGAGAAAATGAAAGCAACTCAAGAAAGTGATATACTGTCCCATTTTCTGTTTTGGAGCCTCTGGTAGGGTAGGAGAGACTACTTTAAATTGACCGTTTTCTTGACATTGTGAAACCTTTGGAGGATGGCCTGAAACACCGTCCATCCCCTGAAACCGGGTATGATGATCACTGTTATTTATTACCCGAGGCAAACTTACATTACTGTATAGTGTGCCCAAAGCATGGTCTTTGGGCACGTGTGTTACGAACCAAAATTCCTCGCCTGAGCATGAAGTCGTGAAGTCCACGCCATCTGCGAGTCCGCTCCCTAGAATCCCACAACATGGACAACGCCATCTAGTGATGACGAGAGATGCCGGCAATGAGTGCTGGATGCCTGTCCTAGTTGGCTCGTGACGTAGCCGCTGCTGATCTCTGGTGAGGTGGCGTTTAGACAGTACATGCCATCTATGGAGTGAATAGGTGGACGTTTGTGTCTAAGCTAGTAAGTGATGTTTCCTAGTGATCCCATGTAGTGTCCCCAGTACTGATGACGTGTCTGCTTTCAGAGTCAACCTAGGACGGCTGTGAGGTATGTTGAATCAGTCTACCCAAGGCAGCCAAGGTCTCTTCACCGGTCTGCTTTGTAGACGCTGTGAGCCACCCCCGGACGAACTCTACTGAGTGTGTGATAGCCTGCCTGAGGAGTGGCAGTGACGGGCTTCGCCGTCTCCGGGGCTGGCTGGTGGAAGAGACCACCCACTGCGGTGCTGACCGAGGAGAGTGAACAGCGAGTCACACGAGGCTCCTGCCTAGGGCTTGCAACCTTAGTATTAGTCGTGGAGTGGCCTAACAGCGAGGCTGACTAGTACCTGCCAGCTACAGGCTGGACTGTGGTTGTAGGCCATCACGACGAGGCACCCAGTGGGATTGTAATTTGGCTGGCCTGTGGCCAGGGTAGATTCATCGTGGGTTCTGGGCGACAGAAGAGAAAACCATGAAAGGCTACCCAGAGTGAGCATCGCCAGGTATCCAGTGTCTTCAGAGGAAGACGAAGATGTAAATACTGTGTAGTAATAATTCCCTTTTGTGACTTTAATTTACATATGGTGGTGGGAAAGGAATATATATAATTAAGTATACTTGTGTATTTAATGTACCTCCCCCATTGATTTTACTTGCGTTACGGAGCTCACCCCTTGAAAGCCTCTACTAACTTGGGGCCGGATACCCAAAAAACTAATACCATCAGAAAAGAACCCGGTTGCGTCCCAGTAGGGCCGTAACAACGTGCTCTTAACAAATGAATCAAATTACATCCAAAAGATCTATTTGGTCTCAAGTCTAACACACAATTATGTAAATGAACTCCACATCTCACCAGCTTGTACCATGTCCATAAACTGCCCGAAACGCTTTGCGTAATAGTGGCTTTAGGCATTGTATGTACTAGCTCTATCTATAAAGCCAACAAACTTTGTAAAATCTCTTTATGTATGTACCTTTACCTAAATAAAAATTATTATTATTATTATTATGTAAGGTAGACAACAAAAACAGTTATGGTAAATAGACACTCACCTTGACAATGTCCAAAATGAGTTCATATTCTAGTGTAAAAGTCAAATGAGAAGTAAAGTGTACCTCTAGCACACTCTAACAAACTGTTTTTAATTAAAAATAATTTAAAACACAACAAAACTTTTGGCTACACTGACACCACAACTGTTACTCACCAGACTAATCAGACACATTACAATCTCAGATTCTACACACACCGTAAGCTCATTTAAGTGCAAACTAACATTAATAACAGTAGTAAGTCCAACAGAACCAACAACCTAGAAGGCTTATTCAATCAATTCAATTTCAAGAATAAGAGGATCGACTGGGAAGAAATAAATATAGACCTTGGAAACATTCATTGGGAAACCATCTTAAGCGACAAAACTCTCACAAAAGGAATAGCTCCACTGACAGCTGAAACCTACTAGATCTGCTTAGAGCACATGCCTGTGAGGAAGGTCAGAAAAAGGACAACTCTAGAAAGAGAACACACAGACGACTGTACAGAAGGAAAAAATAACGGAAATTGCTTAAACAGACACAACTGTCTTTAGAAAGGAAAATAAATCTAAACAAAGAGATCAAAGAAATAATTTTATGAATAGAGCAGACGTTGAAGTGATCATATTAGTGAGGGAAACAGATAACAGACTGAACAAAAACCATCTAATTATCGCAGGGGACTTTAATATTGATCTCTGCGAGCCTGAGGACCCTCCTGCTGCTAGTTTCCTCAACTGTATGAATGCCTGCTTCCTCATACCCTTAATCACTAGACCTACTAGAATCACTGATAGTACTGCCACGGCTCTTGATCACATCTGGACCAACATAACCTCTCTGCTTACTTCAGGGATAATCATCAATAGCACTACAAACTATTACCCCCACATTTCTCCTAACATTAACAAACCACCTCTAGAGACAAGGGAGATAAGCTTTAGGCTGCACAATGAAACTGCTATAGGCAATTTTAAAGCTGCTGCTGCTAATGTTAACTGGGAGACCGAGTTAGGTAACACAGGGGACATCAACCTAGCAGTGCTATCTTTTCTTCAAAAAACTCTCAGCCTTTATAACATCCACTGTCCTATGCTAACGAAACAACTCACAATTAAAAGGCTAAACAATCCTTGGCTTACAAAGAGAATACTTAAAACTATTAATAAAAACATGACCTTGAGAAGACGTATAGGTTAGGAATCATCTCCAAAAATTTTTCAAAGAATTGCTCATCATTGCTATCTAAAATAATTAGAAGAGCCAAAATTAAATACTACGAAGACAAATTTACCCAAACAAAGGGCAACATTAAGAAAACATGGAGCACAATTTCACAAATATTGGGATCAAAGAAGACTTTAAATAACAAACCAAAACTCTTGTCCAATAACGATGGTCAGCTTACAGCCTCTGATACTGCTATTGAGTTCAATAGGTTCTTCTCTTCCATTGGGTCATCCCTTGCAAATGATATTCCATCTTCCAGTACAAATGTTCAGGACTATCTTACAGGTAAGTATCCACAGTCTCTGTACCTAACGCCTGCAAATTCCACTGATGTTAAGGAGATAATCCTTTCCCTTAAAACCAAATCTAGTGCCCTTGAGGAGATACCAACTTTAATTTACAAAAAAGCCTCCAGATCTTTAGCTCCTGCTATTGCATTGCTCTTCAACAAGTCACTTGAACTCCAAACCTTTCCAGATATTCTAAAAAAAGCGAGAGTAACCCCTGTCCACAAATGTGGTGATCTCACTGATATTAACAACTACAGACCTACATCAATCCTGCCAAACTTGTCAAAAATTTTTGAAAAACTAATCTACAAGCAGCTTTACTCTTTTCTAGCCAAACACAATATACTTAGCTCTTGTCAATAAGGCTTCAGTCCCAAAGAAAGTACTAACGATGCAATTATTAGTATGATTAACTTGATACATGCAGCTCTTGATACAAATGAGTTCTCTGTTGGGTTATTTGTGAACCTGCGTAAGGCTTTTGACACTGTCAACCACCAAAACCTTCTTCGTAAAATACATCATTATGGAGTCAGAGGTCACTCCCTGCAATACCTCAAATCTTACCTTACTGACAGACTCCAGTATGTTTTTGTGAATAATTCAATTTCTCCCACCCTACCCATCAACATTGGTGTTCCTCAGGGCAGCATACTTGGCCCTCTCCTCTTTCTCATCTACATTAATGACCTTCCAAATGCCTCCCAACACCTCAAACCAATTCTATTTGCTGACGACACAACTTTCTTTTACTCCAGTCCTGACCCCCTTGCTCTAAATGTCAGAGTGAATACTGGGCTAAATAAAATCCATCTTTGGCTAACTGCCAACGAACTCACCCTCAACATTGACAAAACTTTCTATATTTTGTTTGGCAATAAATCCTCAAATCAAATAAATCTCAGGATAAATAATACCAAAACTTGTAACAAAATAGATGGCAAATTCCTTGGAGTTCTCATTGACCACGAGCTGAATTTCCAGGGGACACATTCTAAATATATAAAAAAAAAAGTTTCAAAAACTGATGGCATTCTTTCTAAGATCAGATATTATGTACCTCGCCCTGCCCTGGTGACGCTCTATTACTCCCTCATCTATCCTTTTCTCAACAATGGTATTTGTGCTTGGGGTTCTACTACCCAAAATCCTTTACATCCTCTAATTACTCAACACAAAGCTGCTATTAGGACAATATCCAACTCTGGCCCCAGACATCACTCAGTACTCCTACTCAAATCTTTGAATATGTTAGATATTAAGTCACTGCACATCCTCTCATGTGTATTATATATATATATATATATATATATATATATATATATATATATATATATATATATATATATATATATATATATATATATATATGCAACAATGATCACAAAAACACTGATCCAAGTATGCAGAATAACCACATATGAAAAATAGAAAATGCTTAACGCGTTTTCAGATTCAGATTCAGATGTTTATTCAGGTAAGGTATATACATACAAGTGATGTTACATTAATGGATTGATATATAGATAGAGCTAGTACATACAATGCCTAAAGCCACTATTACGCAATGCGTTTCGGGCAAGAAAACATTAATATCTAGAACTTAATACTAATTGAGCATAAAGAATAAAAAGTGTTGAGAACAAATACAAATAAAGATAAAAAAAGGGGGAACATGACTGAAAAAGCAGCACAAATACAATAGGTTGACAAACAGTGTTGATTAAAAAAAAAGAAAATAACAGACATGGGTTGACAATAGAGGAGTGAGGTAGATTACAGGGAATTTATTAGGTAGTGTTTAGTTTTTATCTTAAACTGGTTGAGAGAGGTACAGTCTTTAACATGGTTGGGAAGGTCATTCCACATTCTGGGCCCCTTGATTTGCAGAGCATTTCTAGTTTGATTAAGACGTACTCTAGGAATATCAAAACTGTATTTATTTCTGGTGTGGTGCTCATGGGTTCTGTTACAACCTTCTATGAAGGTTTTAAGATCAGGATTGGCATTATAGTTTAGCGTTTTATATATGTATAATACACATGAGAGAATGTGCAGTGACTTAATATCTAACATATTCAGAGATTTGAGTAGGGGTACCGAGTGATGTCTGGGGCCAGAGTTGGATATTGTTCTAATAGCAGCTTTGTGTTGGGTAATTAGAGGACGTAAGTGATTTTGGGTAGTAGAACCCCAAGCACAAATACCATAGTTGAGATAAGGATAGATAAGGGAGTAATAGAGAGTCACCAGGGCAGGGCGTGGTACATAATATCTGATCTTAGAAAGAATGCCCACAGTTTTTTAAACTTTTTTTGATATATTTAGAATGTGTCCCTGGAAATTCAGCTTGTGGTCAATGAGAATGCCAAGGAATTTGCCATCTAATTTGTTACAAATTTGGGTATTGTTTATTTTGAGATTTATATGACTAGAGGATTTATTGCCAAACAGAATATAGAAAGTTTTGTCAATGTTAAGGGTGAGTTTGTTGGCAGTTAGCCAAAGATGGACTTTATTTAGCTCAGTATTTACTGTGGCATTTAGAGCAAGAGGGTCAGGACTGGAGTAAATGAAGGTTGTGTCGTCAGCAAATAGAATTGGTTTGAGGTGTTGGGAGGCATTTGGAAGGTCATTAATGTAGATGAGAAAGAGGAGAGGGCCAAGTATGCTGCCCTGAGGAACACCAATGTTGATGGGTAGGGTGGGAGAAATTGTATTATTCACAGAAACATATTGGAGCCTGTCAGTAAGGTAGGACTCGAGGTATTGTAGGGAGTGTCCTCTGACTCCATAATGATGTAATTTAAGAAGAAGGTTATGGTGGTTGACAGTATCAAAAGCTTTATGCAGGTCCACAAATAACCCAACAGGGAACTCCTTTTTATCAAGAGCTGTATGAATCGAGTTAAGCATACTAATAAGTGCATCGTTAGTGCTTTTTTTGGGTCTGAAGCCATATTGGCAAGGGCTAAGTATATTGAGTTTGGCTAGATATGAGTAAAGCTGCTTATATATAAGTTTTTCAACAATTTTTGACAAGTTTGGCAGGATTGATATAGGTCTGTAGTTGTTAACATCTGTGGGGTCACCACATTTGTGGACAGGCGTTACTCTCGCTTTTTTTAGAATATCTGGAAAGGTTTGGAGTTCAAGTGACTTGTTGAAGAGCAAAGCAATAGCAGGGGCTAAAGATCTGGAGGCTTTTTTGTAAATTAAAGTTGGTATCTCCTCAAGGGCACCAGACTTGGTTTTAAGGGAAAGGATTATCTCATTGACGTCAGTGGAGTTAATAGGCTTTAGGTACAGAGACTGTGGATAGTTACCTGTAAGATGGTCCTTAATGTCAGTACTGGAAGATGGAATATCATTTGCAAGGGATGAACCAATGGAAGAGAAGAACCTATTGAACTCAATAGCAGAATCAGAGGCTGAAAGCTGACCATCGTTATTAGACAGGAGAGTCGGTTTGTTATTTAACGATTTCTTTGATCCCAATATTTGTGAAATTGTGCTCCAAGTTTGTTTAATGTTGCTCTTTATTTGAGTAAATTTATCTTCGTAGTATTTAGTTTTGGCTCGTCTAATTATCTTAGATAGCAATAATGAGTAATTCTGAGAATTCTTTGGAGACAATTCCTAACCTATACTTCTTCTCAAGGTCGTGTTTTTTGTTAATGGATTTCAGTATTCCCTTTGTAAGCCAAGGATTGTTAAGCCTTTTGCTTGTGACTTGTTTTGTAAGCCTAGGACAGTGGGTGTTATAAAGGCTAAGAGTTGTTTGTAGAAAAGATTGCACTGCTAGGTTGATGTCCCCTATGTTACCTAACTCGGACTCCCAGTTGACATTATCAGCAGCAGTTATAAAATTGTTTATAGGAGTTTCATTGTGCAGCCTAAAGCTTAACTCCCTTGTTTCAAGAGGTGGTTAGCTAATGTTAGTTAAGAGAAATGTGGGGTGATCTGATCTGATTTGGGTGATTTTTCGGCTAATTCGCCTTCATCAGAGCAAAGTAGAATGAGGATAAGATTGCTGATCAGACCTTTATATCCGCCTGGGCAGATCACCTGACCACCAAAATTAAGTGGAGGAAAGGAATTATAAGAAAGAAGGTAACTGCAGAAGGCCTATTGGCCCATACAAGGCAGCTCCTATTAATATCTCCAAGTGCCATACGTGTTTAAATGATTGCTATATTGTTTTGACGTGCTATATTGAGGCTTAAATAGGGATCCAACTTGTACATACCGGGGCTCACATTAAGGCTGTTGTTACAATGTTTGATCAGGGCAGACTCGATCACGTTTCGTTCAACAAAATCCTTACTTTTAACAATACATTTTGCCCCTGTGAAGTCGATAGAATGATTACATAAACTGGAATGTAAATACAATGCACTGGATTGCTGGGCTGTACGAATAGCGTATGAATGCTGTTTTAAACGCGAGGAAAGAGTTTTACCTGTCTGGCCGATGTAAACACATGCACACTCATTACAAGGGATGGAATACACACAACCTGCTACAGACGAGGGCGAGTTCTTAATTAACATGGACTTAACTGTATTATCATTTTTGAACACTAGATTAATATTAAGGTTCTTCAGGGCAGGGGCAAGATTTACTAGACCCTCAGAATATGGTAATACCAACGAATTTTTCAGTTCTGGTTTCGACTTAGTAGTCTGTTTGTAGAAAGTCCTTTTTGCTTGACCAAACGCAAGATCCAAGATCGATTTTGGGTATTTTAACTTCTTCCCAATTTCAAATATATTTGCCATTTCTTCATCGAAAAATTCCGGACTACAAACTCTCAGTTCTCTGAGAAACATACCAGAAAAAACTGCCCGCTTGACCTGAACATGATGATTTGAATAGAAATGTACATACGAGCACAATTCACAATTGAGAACAATTAAATTCACAATTGAGAACGAAGTGAATGGTGTTCTGCCTTTTTTAGACATCATGATTCATAGAATTGGTAGAAGTTTCAAATTCAATGTGTATAGGAAACCTACCAATGTGTGCTCGTATGTACATTTCTATTCAAATCATCATGTTCAGGTCAAGCGGGCAGTTTTTTCTGGTATGTTTCTCAGAGCACTGAGAGTTTGTAGTCCGGAATTTTTCGATGAAGAAATAGCAAATATATTTGAAATTGGGAAGAAGTTAAAATACCCAAAATCGATCTTGGATCTTGCGTTTGGTCAAGCAAAAAGGTCTTTCTACAAACAGACTACTAAGTCGAAACCAGAACTGAAAAATTCGTTGGTATTACCATATTCTGAGGGTCTAGTAAATCTTGCCCCAGCCCTGAAGAACCTTAATATTAATCTAGTGTTCAAAAATGATAATACAGTTAAGTCCATGTTAATTAAGAACTCGCCCTCGTCTGTAGCAGGTTGTGTGTATTCCATCCCTTGTAATGAGTGTGCATGTGTTTACATCGGCCAGACAGGTAAAACTCTTTCCTCGCGTTTAAAACAGCATTCATACGCTATTCGTACAGCCCAGCAATCCGGTGCATTGTATTTACATTCCAGTTTATGTAATCATTCTATCGACTTCACAGGGGCAAAATGTATTGTTAAAAGTAAGGATTTTGTTGAACGAAACGTGATCGAGTCTGCCCTGATCAAACATTGTAACAACAGCCTTAATGTGAGCCCCGGTATGTACAAGTTGGATCCCTATTTAAGCCTCAATATAGCACGTCAAAACAATATAGCAATCATTTAAACACGTATGGCACTTGGAGATATTAATAGGAGCTGCCTTGTATGGGCCATGAAATAGGCCTTCTGCAGTTACCTTCTTTCTTATAATTCCTTTCCTCCACTTAATTTTGGTGGACAGGTGATCTGCCCAGGCGGATATAAAGGTCTGATCAGCAATCTTATCCTCATTCTACTTTGCTCTGATGAAGGCGAATTAGCCGAAAACGCGTTAAGCATTTTCTATTTTTCATATGTGGTTATTCTGCATATATATATTGTGACGATAATCTCCTTCAAGAGATTGAGCCTGCTCTTCCTCCAAATTACGTCGGTAAACATCTATATAAAACTAGTATGGAAGAAATATCCAACAACAACAACAACATCTCCAAGGTTTGCCAGAGAGCAAAACGTATGCAGCCAGGAACACCTGCTCCACCTCAAACCGCCAAACTACCTGTCTTTGTCGCCTGCTCCTCGCTGATTGGCTGCGGGTTCCCGCTGCAACTGCACTCGCCCACCATACTACTTGATGTCTGGGGCCGCCACGACCTCAGTCCTCAGAATATTCCGTGCTTTCACACAGTTAACATTTCTCCCTGCTAGACGTAAGCTTTGGCGTACGTGTACTGAGAGAGGTGATAGCTTAAAGCCAATATTCCAGCACCTTTCATTTACTTTTATATTGCACTTCTTGTTATTTTGTCTTAACGTAACTTTTCATTGTGTCATTTAATTATTCTTATTATTTTGATTGATTTTATTATACGAATTTGTTTGTCCATTTTATTCATGTTTTGTTTATTTAACGTAATTAAAATTTCATTGTTAAAGTTTACTTGTGTTTTGTGTGTCTTCTCCTTACCTTACCACAGACGAAGTTCCAGATTTTCTATTTTTTTTTAATACTATGTGACGAGGCCATACCCCTAGCTTTGAACAGCCGAACATCAACGCGTTACCGTCACATATTATATGGGGGCCTGTCCTAGGAGCTTCACTCAGGTACTAGTGCCAAGTGGTAATTTATGGTAAGCGTATTTAACTTTGTTAACGTAGCTTTTACTATTTTTCATATTCAATTTCATTTTTTATAAGGTACGGTGTATTGTGCATTACGAGAGTAACATATGGTGAAGGTGAGACAACTTTGGATTACGTGGTGACTGTAGGCCTCAGTCATACTCTTAATTGGTTATCTCTCCCTCCGTGTTATTACTCGTGTTTACCATCTTTGTCCCTTGAATATTTCTCATTTTTGACAGATCATCATATTGGTACCCTGGTACTGTGGTCTGCCCCGGGTCAAGAGTACCCAATCTTCTGCAATCTGACTGTAGGAGGACAAAGAGGGCCATAGTTCCTCTAGCTCGAACTTTAGTTGCTGAATTGGGACCTCAGCAGCAGTTCTCGTCACCAGTTGACACCTCGCACCCCTACACGTCAGTCAGAGATGATGATACATACAACGGTAGGGAATTAGCTTACTTTTTCAGAGCACAAAAGTTTGCTAATTCTTTAAGTATCATATTAAATTCAGTAGGAAAAACTTGCTTTATGTCCTATAGAGACTTGGCAAGGTACGTATGCCTACATCCTTGGACTACCAATTTTACTTTTGAGGCATTTAACTGTTTCATTTGTTTTCGAAACTCTGTTTCATTTGTTAGTAGGATTTTCTTGCCCTTATCCTCTTACATGAGTACCGGGTACAAGATTTCCTGCGCCCTTGATTTAATTTAATCATTTAACATCTTTTACTTAACTTTAATTGTTAAAGATCTCACAGGATAGGTATCAGTTGCCACGTTGTCCTGTTTCTGACATTCACTATTGAATATTCGTGTACCTTTATTTGCTAATTTCACCATGTTTCGTCTCCAAGCTTTCCGTGCAAATCCAGCAGGTGAAATAGGGACTTTAAGTCGTGCCAAGAAGACTGAATTACAAACTCTTGCACATGAGTATCAACTAGAAGTTCCCTACCAAGCCAACAAAAACGACCTACACAACCTGTTGCTGGATTACTATTTAGAGCAAGGTAAGATAGACTCTGAAACTCATGAAACTTACTATATTGCAGAAAAAACTGATTTGGCAACGATGAAACTCAAATTGGAACTGGCCAAGATTGAACGTGAGCAGCAAAGGGAAGCAGCTGCCATACGAAGGGAAGAACAAGAACGAAAATCACCCTCAGGGAACGTGAAACTGCCTTGAGGAAGGAAGAACAAGAACGTGAGGCTGCCTTAAGAAGGGAAGAAATCGCCCTCAAGGAACGTGAGTTTGCAATGCTCCGTGAGCGGGAAAGAGTACAGCTTGAAACACTCCAGGAGCGGGAACGAGTACAGCTTGAAACCAAACAACGTGAGTTAGAGATACAACGTGAACATGACAAGCAACAAGCGACTCTGGCTCTTGAGTGTCGTCAACGAGAATACACGTTGGAAACTTCACACCTCGCTCAACGCCAGCAAGCTACTGCCAATCTTCCCGTCAGTTTTAATATATCACATGCAAGTAAGTTAATGCCATCCTTTGTAGAAGCAGAAGTTGATGTGTTCTTTACCACCTTTGAAACCCTTGCTAATCAACTCAGTTGGCCTGTCGACCAATGGGCCACACTTCTCAGAGTCCATCTTACAGGTAGAGCTGCAGTCACACTCAGTACTTTGGCGTCTGAGAATGACTACCACACTCTGAAACAAGCAGTGTTGGACGCCTACCTCCTCTCTACTGAAAGTTATAGAAGGAAATTCCGTGACCACCTGAAGGCAAGTACCACTACCTTCCTCGAGTTTGCTAACACGAAACGGAGGTATTTCATGAAATGGCTGGAAGCAGCACATGTCTCTACTTTTACAGAACTCGTCAACCTGATGCTTGTTGAAGAATTCTTGAGACGTGTGCCGCCTCCTGTCCGCCTCTACTTAGCAGATAAGGAAGAAACCGACTACCTGAAGTGTGCTAAGTCGGCTGACACTTACAGCCTCATCCACCGGCTGACACCCGAACCATCCTCCAGTAAGAAGTCGTGGTACAGTTACGAGAAAGTGAGCCCCGATCAAGCTGGTTCACAACTGTACTGCAAGTATTGTAGACTCTATGGACATACCATAGACAAGTGTGGTAAGTCTCAATACAAGGGAACCACTGAACAACAAAAACCCAAACCAACTCCTCCTAAGTCCGGTAAGCCTGTGATGAATGTTGGTGTTAATGTTAATGATCTTTCTCTTTTCAGTAACCACCTGTATACTGGAACTGTCTCTGCCAACGGTTCAAATCCGGAGGGACGTTTCAAATTGAAGATCTTGAGGGACACAGCGGCTCTACAATCGATCATCTTGAAGTCGGCTGTGCCCAACATCACCTACACCGGAGAAACTGTCTTCATCACTGACCTCACTGCTACCACTCCATACCCTCTCGCCAGAGTCCACCTGGATTGTCCCTACGTGAACGGAGAAGTCCAAGTCGCCGTCAGGGAAAAGCCTTTTCCCATGCCTGGAGTGCAACTTCTCCTAGGCAACGACTTGGCAGAAGACCTGCAACCGACCAACCTGATCGTCATGGACAAACCCCAGGTGTGTAACTCTGTGCCAATAAACCCTATTCTAGAGTATGTTCCAGCAGAGGTTCAAGAGAGTGATGAAGTTTCTCCTCCGGTTCTCGTGACCACCCGTGCACAAGCCGCACGTCCACAGCCAGCTAACTCTACTGCTACCGCTGTCCCTCAAGACCCTCAGAAACTCCCCCCGCATCTGACCAAGTTGGAGTTCCGTAAGTTGCAGAGGGAAGATCTTACTTTAACACTATTGTTTTTCCAGGCTGAGACTCAACCCGACAGTATTCCTGGGTTCTTCCTAGAGAACGACTTGCTCTACCGCAGATATAGACCCAGTAAACTGAAGGAGGAGGACGATTGGGCCAACATCGAACAACTTGTGATTCCTACCAGCCTGCGGCCCACTATTCTACACCTGGCCCACGGAGCACTCTCCCACTACGGCTTCAACAAGACATACCATGGAATTCGTCAAGACTACTACTGGCCAGGTATGGTAAATAACGTCAAACAGTACGTAAAACAGTGTCATACATGTCAGATGGCAGGCAAACCGAACATCTCCATTCCCAGAGCGCCACTGATCCCCATACAGGTGCCTGCGGAACCTTTCCACAGACTCATAATAGACTGTGTTGGTCCTTTACCTCGGACCAGTTCAGGTAACGCCTACATCCTAACCATCCTGTGTCCTACCACCAGATTTCCCATAGCAGTTCCAGTGAAGAACATCACGGCTGCTACGGTTATAAAACATCTATTGAAGATCTTCACTCAATACGGATTTCCCAGGGAGATTCAGAGCGACTGTGGTACCAACTTCACCAGTGATCTCTTCAAAAGGACACTGGAGGAGTTCAACATCAAACAGGTATTGTCCAGCCCCTATCATCCTGCTTCACAGGGTTCTCTTGAACGTAGTCATCAGACAATCAAAGCACTCTTGAAAAAGTTTTGTAGTGAAACCTCTAAGGATTGGGATAAGCAGATTGACCTTATAATGTGTATTTACAGAAGTCTCCCCAATGAGTCCCTAGGAGTATCTCCTTATGAGATGCTCTACGGCCGTAAGTGCCGTACTCCCCTTAAGGCTTTCAAAGACTCTCTCAGAGATGCCACCTTCAGTGAGCATCAGAATGTGCCCCAGTTTCTTCAAAACCTTCAACACATTCTAGAGAGAGTCCACCGTTTTGCCCATGATAATCTATTGAAAGCCCAGGAGAGAATGAAGACTCATTACGACCAGACCAGCAAAGTAAGAAAATTCAAGCCGGGAGACTTCGTCCTTGCATACTTCCCTATCCCAGGTTCACCTTTACAAAACAGGTTTTCAGGACCCTACTGCGTCAAAGAGTGCAGGAATAATAACAACTATGTAATAGAGACTCCAGATAGGCGGCGGAAGACCCAGCTGTGCCACGTCAACCTCCTGAAGCAATATAATGGTACTCCTCCCACTGTCCTGATTAACTGTTCTACCTTCACAGAACCCTACATCCACAGTGAGACCTTCCCAGCTTCTCCTCCCGAAAGCACTGACAAGGAGTCAGCGCTTTCTAATTCCGAAATCCTTAATGATCTTCCCAAATGCTTTCAGGATAATAATAGTGCTCCTTTGCCATATTCTAATTCCACTCTCACCTCGTCAGATAAGCCCTTCATCCTCCATGTCGACGCCAGTGTACCGACGTTGGTGGTGTCGTGATGCAGCAACGAGGCGAGAAGAATACACCTGTCAGCGACTACTGCTACAAGGAACTACGGAACAATTGGCAAGGAGCTACTCTTCCTCATCCTGAAGCTCCAGCACTTCACTCCACACCTGAAAAGTGCTCGGTCAACCATCAACACGGACCACACCACCCTACACCTCCTGCAGCACGCCCACTTCTCATCTCAACGTCTTCTACTATGGGCTTGCTAACTGCAGAAATTCAACCTGGAGACACGCTATACCAAGATTCCGACAACATCTTAGCCCATGATCTCTCCAGAGTTTATGAAGTAGAAGCGACTCCATCTATTACTCCACCACATAACGACGTACTTCTTCCAGAACCGCAGGCTTCGGGGGAGAGTTGTGACGATAATCTCCTTCAAGAGATTGAGCCTGCTCTTCCTCCAAATTACGTCGGTAAACATCTATATAAAACTAGTATGGAAGAAATATCCAACAACGACAACAACATCTCCAAGGTTTGCCAGAGAGCAAAACGTATGCAGCCAGGAACACCTGCTCCACCTCAAACCGCCAAACTACCTGTCTTTGTCGCCTGCTCCTCGCTGATTGGCTGCGGGTTCCCGCTGCAACTGCACTCGCCCACCATACTACTTGATGTCTGGGGCCGCCACGACCTCAGTCCTCAGAATATTCCGTGCTTTCACACAGTTAACATTTCTCCCTGCTAGACGTAAGCTTTGGCGTACGTGTACTGAGAGAGGTGATAGCTTAAAGCCAATATTCCAGCACCTTTCATTTACTTTTATATTGCACTTCTTGTTATTTTGTCTTAACGTAACTTTTCATTGTGTCATTTAATTATTCTTATTATTTTGATTGATTTTATTATACGAATTTGTTTGTCCATTTTATTCATGTTTTGTTTATTTAACGTAATTAAAATTTCATTGTTAAAGTTTACTTGTGTTTTGTGTGTCTTCTCCTTACCTTACCACAGACGAAGTTCCAGATTTTCTATTTTTTTTTAATACTATGTGACGAGGCCATACCCCTAGCTTTGAACAGCAGAACACCAACGCGTTACCGTCACAATAATATATATATATATATATATATATATATATATATATATATATATAAAATGTTGAACTGTAATGCCAATCCTGACCTTAAAAGCATCATTGAAGGTTGTAACAGAACCCATGAACTCCACACCAGAAACAAATACCTTTTTGATATTCCAACAGTACGACTTAATCAAACTAGAAATGCTCTACAAATCAAGGGACTCAGAATGTGGAATGACCTTCCCAATCATGTTAAAGACTGTACCTCTCTCAACCAGTTTAAGATAAAAACTAAGCACTACCTAACTAACTCCCTGTTACCTACCTTACCCCTATAATGTCAACCCATGTCTGTTATTTTTAAACATTGCTGTTTGTCGACCAAATTGTATTTTTGCTGTTTTTGTGCCATGTTCCTCTTTTTTTTATTTTTTTATTTTCTCAACACATTTTATACTTTAATCTCAATTAGTATTAAGTTTTAGTCTTTAGTGTTTTTCCTGCCCGAAATGCTTTGCGTAATAGTGGCTTTAGGCATTGTATGTACTAGCTGTATCTATAAATTCATCAATATTTGCATCACCCCTTGTATGTTTGTACTTTACCAGAATAAACATTTGATTTTTTTATTTATGTACATAATATCTGATTTAGAAAGGAATGCCAAGTGATTTTTAAATATTTTTTAGCTATATTTTGTATGTGGCACTGGAAATTCAGCTTGTTATCAATGAGAACTTCATGGAATTTACCATCTACTTTATTACCAATCTGGATATTGCCAATTCTTGATTTAAGAAAATGAGGGTTGTGTAAACAGCAAATAAAACTGGCTTGAGGAATTGAGACACATTTGGAATTTCATTTATGTAGATGAGAAAGAGTATGTAAGTAATTATCTAAAGAGGGCACCAAGCCAGGAAGGTAATGAAGCACCATTAATTATGTGGAATATAAAAAAAATGGTAAATATCACTAAGAATGCCAATTCGAGAACAAAAGCACATACGGCAAATGATATCCCTCAGCAAAAATCTGCTATCAGAATAATAACAAATTCTGCTTTCAGACAACACTCAGCCCCCTTGTTTAACTCCCTTAACATGCTAAACATAATCTCCACAAATTTTCTTGTGTCAATTACATTTACAAAACCCTGTTCTTAAACGCAAATTCTGCTCTGAAACTCTCCCTGGACAGATGTAATAGGACCCATTATCACCACACCAGAAATAAATATCTCTTTGATATCCCCAGTGTCAAACTTAATTTGTGTAAACACTCTATGCAAATAAAGGGACCCAGTCTATGGAACTCACTCCCTAATGAATTGAAAAGCTGTCCAAGATTTGCGTCATTCAAAAAACAAAACTAAACAGTACCTAATCTCATCTGCATAGTTTTTTTACCTTGTTGCTTTAAAAGTGCACTGTATCTATTGCTACCCAATCTCCCTATCTATATGTACCCAATCCGAACATCTTTACCAATGTGATCATTACTGTCTTCTTATATGTGCTATCAATCTGCTGTACGGTGTCTGTTAATCTTGTTTAAATTACCAATCAAGTTGTCAATGTAATCAACCAGAGCTTTAATATACCAATGTGCTTTAACCCTTAAAGTGCGCATCACGTCATATAACGTGTTGGACGTTGTTCCAGTCAACTGCGCATCACGTCATATGATGTGTTGGAGTACTACGCAAGATTTAAACGGCCTGGGGATACATGGGGTTCACCACACCTTCATCAGGGCTCTTGTAAACAGACGCCATTTAAAAAAAAAATCGTGGGTCAAACTCCCAGGTGTTATTGGCCTCAGTATTGAGTGAGCAACCAAGCCTGATGCATGCAGCATGAGCTAACAGCACTGCTGTTCTGCTTGTGACCACAGCATCGCCTAAAAATGCCAAAATATACTTGTTCATGCTATTATGTAGCGATGATATTATTACAGAAGACCCTTGACTGTGATAAAACTGACCAGGGTTCTGATAATTGCAGGATTGTGGTGATATTTAGCGCTGTGCGCCATGGAGGGAGGAGTAATGCTGTGGAAGGGAGGGTGGTGGCGATGTCTTCTGACTGTGTGTGGCCTTTTATTGACTGCACTCAGCATACCAGCTTAGTGGTTCGCTATGGTGAACACAAATGTAGATACTTATATATAACGTGTGTATAGAGGGTATAAACAGCAAGAGAAGGTTTGGAGTCGCCATTTTGGTGAGGGGGGTGGCGTCGTCTGCACGATGCCACCGTGCAGACGACGGTGTTGTTTACTGGTTACCACGATGGTCTTTGGGCACCATACCAGTTTATTTGTACAAGTATGGTGAATAAAACAGGTAGATATTTATATATAATGTGTGTATATAGTGTAATAACACTACACAGTATTGTTGGAGGAGAAATATTAGTGCGTCTGGCCTTGAAGGCGACAGCCATCAGCTGACTGTGTGAGGTCCTACGTCTTTGTGCCTTTACTCACCATACAAGCTTAGATGTACAGTTATGGTGAACAAAACATGTAAATACTTATATATAACGTCTGTATATAATATATATAGGGTAATAACACCACACAGTATTGTTGGAGGAGAAATATTAGTGCATCTGGCCTTGAGGGCGGCAGCCATCAGCTGACTGTGAGAGGTCCTACGTCTGTGTCTTTACTCACCATACAAGCTTAGATGTACAGTTATGGTGAACAAAACATGTAAATACTTACATATAACGTCTGTATATAAGATATCAGCAGTCAGTCACAGTCAGCAGTCTCCGTGGTGTAGTGGTAAGACACTCGCCTGGCATTCCGCGAGCGCTATGCCATGGGTTCGTATCCTGGCCGGGGAGGATTTACTGGGCGCAATTCCTTAACTGTAGCCTCTGTTTAACGCAACAGTAAAATGTGTACTTGGATGAAAAAACGATTCTTCGCGGCAGGGGATCGTATTCCAGGGACCATAGGATTAAGGACTTACCCGAAACGCTACGTGTACTAGTGGCTGTACAAGAATGTAACAACTCTTGTATATATCTCAAAAAAAAAAAATATATATATATATATATATATATATATATATATATATATATATATATATATATAGCGTAATAACACCACACAGTATTGTTGGAGGAGAAATATTAGTGCGTCTGGCCTTGAGGGCGGCAGCCATCAGCTGACTGTGTGAGGTCCTACGTCTTTGTGCCTTTACTCACCATACAAGCTTAGATGTACAGTTATGGTGAACAAAACATGTAGATACTTATATATAACATCTGTATATAGTGAATTATAGCAAAAACAGTATTGTGGGCGAGTCAGATGACTGGAGGGAGGGCGGGAGTGGCTGGCTGGTACACGGCGGTCACTCCTTGTTACTTTTTAACTCATAATAGCTACTTAGTGGTTCGTTATAGTGAACAAAACATGCAGATACTTATATATAACCTGTGCTTATAGTGTAATAACCGACAAAGTATTTGTTCACTGACTGATGAACATAATTGAATCAACAATATGCACACCATATTTTTGAGTACAGCAATGATTCACTCATTTTATTATATAAATATATCAAACTACACACTACTGAATAATATTACAGCAAAAAAACTATGAAAAATCAATCAGAGACATTGTAATAATTAGGTAATTATCTCTTTGTGGCAACTCCGGCCTGACAGCTGGCGGGGCAACAGACTGCCTGGGACGCATGCTAAGTCAGCGCCTATAATTTGCCAGAATTCCCCGCCCTATAGCAGGCAATTTATGCCACTTACGATTTTTTTATTATTTTTCCCGTGATCAGTGAACACAAATTAACAGGTTAGGAAGAAAAAATATTTTTTTTTTTTCAAAATGACATGCGCCTGTGGGGATGACAGGATATTATACCCCGAGCATGTTAAGGGTTAATATACTTACTATTCTCTCTCATCTCATTTTTTTTCTTGCAATGTATCTGTTATCATTTTATTAATTCTGCTAGAATTTACCTACTTAAAATCTGTTAGATTAAGGACCTGCCCGAAACGCTGCGCGTACTAGTGGCTTTACAAGATTGTAAATACTGTGCTATGTATTCTCTCTAACCCAATGTACTTTCTTGTATATAAATAAATAAAATAAAATAAAATAAAATATCAAAGGTATCTGATTCATCAAGGATTCTATCGAGGAACAAGTGAGGGACTGTCGGGAAACAAGACATACGCACCTCCTGTTAGTCAGGTTATTCGACAAGGATGTGTACAACCGTAAGAGGGACAATGCAATATGAACAATAAAGAGCAGGGAGGCGCTCCATTAAGTGCCTATGAATTAAACATGTATGGCTAATACGTAATATCGTCAGAGCCAATTCTCACCGCCGGTTACGGTGGTAGGAAGAAGGCCAAGGGGACATGCTACCTTTAGGAGAACGCAGTTTATCATGAGTAACAGAAGACCAACAACCCTGCTAATGGGCAAGGATTGAAGAATGAATAACTGGATTGAAGACAGAATAAGGAACATCTTTACGGGAGATGGGGCAAGTGCAAAGAGCCTCCTTAGTGACAAAGTCTGCACACCCATTTAAGGACACCAATATGGCTTGGGACCCAGCAAAACTCCATTGTCTTAAATCTGCTGGAGATAAGAAACAGACAATGTTGAATTTCGACAACCACAGGATGAACTGGATTAAATGACTACAGAGCCATGAAAAGGCACTGTGAGAGTTAACTACAACAAAGAAAAAGTGACAGCAAGAAAGCAGTTGACAAAGAGCATACAAAATAACATGAAGTTCTTCTGTGAAGATGCTAGTCTCTGGAGGCAGGCAACACATAGGTGTGGTCAGGAAAAAAACAGAGTAGCCTACACCATCTGCAGACTTTGACCCATCTGTGAAGTCGGAAATGGAGCGCGAGTGTGATGAAAAGTGCACAAGGAAAAGTACGACATAAGTGAAAGTGAGGAGGGTGTTGTAGGGACTGCACAATGTAACGAAGACAGTAGCGATCACGGCGATCCTGTAGAGACAGGATGCCTGTTTCGACATACAGGCTTAGGGTAGGAGTCGAACGCAAGGCGCCAGGGCTGAAGAATAACCCAGTATGATGCAGAGCATCAAGACAGCAAAGAGTAAAATGAGAGGCAGATGAGTAAGCACGACAACCATAATTGAGTTTAGACAGTACGAGAGAGGAGCGTGCTCGTATCAGCTCCCCAGGAAGTATCACTTACCTTAAGTAAGTTAGGGACCTTAAAAGATTCAACTCAGAGGTAAGAGATATGGGGAGACCAAGACAAATGAGTGTTAAAGAATAACCCCATAAGGTTAGCAGAATCTATGCACAAAAGGGGATTACCATAAAGCGACAAAGGGGGACGAAGAATGACCTACTTCCGAGTAAAAGTCAGAGCACAAGTTTTAGTTGTGGAGAACTTGATGCCATGATTGATTGTCCAGGACGACACGGCATCAATCGCAAGTTGAAGATGCAGTTGGAGGAAAGGCAATTCATCACCTCGACATCGAAGGGTAAGATCGCTGACAGAGAGCTGAGAAGATGCCAGAGGAAAGGGAGTAAAGATGATTGAGGGCAACCAGGAAAATGAGCAAGTGCTCAGAACACTACTGTGGGGTACACCTTCATATTGCCGAAAAGAGGCAGAATGGTACAAACCCTCACTCTAAAGGAACGATTAGAGAGGAAGCTTTGTAGGAGCAGAAGGAGATTACCACGAAGGCCAAAGTAACAGAATTGGGACAGAATACAGTATGCCATCTCCAGGTGGTGTCGTATGCCTTTTCCAGGTCAAAAAAGGACAACAGCAACAACAGAGATCTTTGCAGCAAAAGCAGTATGAATATAGACATCAGGTTCATCAAGACATCAGTCATGTTATGACACTTGCGAAAGTCAAATTGAGAACGGGAGAGGTGGCGATAGTGTTCCAAAAACCACATCATACCGACATTGAACATACATTCAAAGAGTATGGAGATGCAACTTGTGAGGGCAATGGGGCAGATGTCCTTAGGAGCTGTCCCTAGAGACCCCTGGTTTCCGATTAGGAAAAACAACCTCCTCAAGCCAGTCCTTAGGGACAGATGACGACTCGCAGATACGGTTAAACAGATTCAGTATATACTGAAATGTGCATTGAGGGAGATGACATTCATTATGAGATGTTTTGCCATCTGAGCCCGCTGCCATAGAACCGCAATGAGTCAGGGCAGACTGGAGTTTGGAAAGAGAGAAAGGATCATTATAGAGAAGCTGGAGATGTATGTGAAAATCTATGGAACAAGAATCATGAAGGTGCTTACGAATAAGGAAAGATGGAGGAAGACTAGAGCTGGAGCCAAGAGTCAAAAAACGGGGAACCCAGTTCGGTGGCAACCGACACTGGATCCGCCACAATAGAACCACGGAAGTGAAGGACTGGCGAGATATCTGGAACAAACTTACCCGATATCTTACAGATTTTCTTCCTGATCTGGGGCAGAGGAGTATCAGTCATAATGGTGGAGACAAAAGATTTCAAACTCACACATTTAGCCGTATGGACCGCACTCGCCTTGTGAAACGAAAGAAAACAAACAACCAAATGTCTGCATCTGTCTTACTTCTATGCTGCGCTCTTACAGCAGACAGCCGAAACACAGCCTGCAGTCCACCAGGGAACGCACTTCCACATGCCTCGCGAGGTAGAGCGAGGAATAGAGTGAAGGGCAGCGTCTAATATGGTGTGATGAAAAAGGAGTAAGGCTTGAGGGAGAGGCAGATCGGAGTGGTCGAAAAGAGTAGCATGTAGGGTGAATAGATTCCAGTTAGCCTTGGCAAACTGGCACCTAGGGACGGAGACGGAAGGGTGAAAAGAGAAAAAGGTGACAAGGATGGGGAAATGGTTACTGTTATGGAGGTCACAAAGAACCCGCCATATGAAATCTAAATAAAGAGAACAGGGGCAGGAGAGAAAGATCAAGACAGGAGACGGTGCAAGAGCAGGTGTCAACATAAGTGGGTTCACCAGAATTCAGAAGAGACAGAAAAGAACAGAGGACGAACCCTTCGGGAAGGTGGCGCCATGTGCAGAACATCGCCCCAGAGGGTATGCCGACAAGTAAAATCACCCAACAGGAGCACAGGCTCTGGTAAAGAGTCCAATAGGTGTTTAAGACCAGGAAGAGAAAGTGGGAAATTTGGGGGGAGATAAATGGAACAGACTGTATACCAATTACTCAAAAGATATGGGCCACAGAACACTCGATGTGCAACTGGAAAAGTATGGGGACGAAGGTAATATCAGTACGAATCAAAAGAGCAGTAGTGTTATGGGCCCTAGCAAAAACTGGAGGGGGAAGAGAATGGTGTAACCACGGAAGTGACCAGGACAAGTGCCAAGCATCAGCTCTTAGAGACAGACACAAAGCAGTGAAAACTGTGATATCCGAAGCTGGAATTCATATAAGTTGGCATAAAATACACGAATATTCAAATGAAGAATAAACATTGTCAAAAATAGAGAGAATAGAAATAGAGAACACGGGTCAAACTAAGGCAAATTAAAACAGTATACTAAGCAAGATCAGGATCAGTGAAATTGGGGTTATGGGGCATAGATAAATCTAGCAAGAACAGGTAAATCTATCAAGAACAGGTAAATCTAGCAAGAACAATGGAGTCAAGGTAGTGGTAGGATGAACCAGAGGGGGACGGACAGGGTCCAGAGCAAAATTGGAGAGGTGCAGTCAAGGCAATCAGGGAGAGGAGGGGCAGAAACAGGGGAGCGCACCTCATCAAGGGCAGCATCCAAGAGAGAATTGAGGGCCAAGGGAATTTCCATATTTGGGACAGAGGACTTAACCACCGAAATGGGAGGGGGGATTCAGGGATAGAGTCGGAGTCGGAAGGTGAGGAAGAAATTGATGCCTTCTTACCTGCTGGGGAGGAAGAAGAGGAGCCAGGCTTATGTTTCTAATATAGACAGGTGTGCCAGCAGCATCATACTGGGCGACAGCTGTTGTAGTCTCAACAGGAGAAGGAGAACAGGAGCAGTCAATATGAAGATTCCTGGGAGGAGGGACAACGACCTGGATGGACAGGCGGTGTGGAGGGCCAAAATACAAGAGGGGAGGGCCGAGAAGGAAAAGAGGGCACAGGAGACAGGGAAGACTGGGAAGGAAGGAAGGAAGGAAGGAAGGAAGGAAGGAAGGAAGGAAGGAAGGAAGGAAGGAAGGGAAGAGAGGAAGGGAAGGGAGACACCAGACAGAGAACCAGGAGGAAGACCCTCTGACTCAGAATTCAATAGAGCAAGTGAGGTGGTGGTGGCGGTGGTGTCCAGGTCCAAGGCCCGGAAACGGTTGTAAAACTGAGAAAGTGGGAGAGGGCGACAAGTGGAACGCAATATACGAGTATAAGACATGCCAGAGGAAGATAAAAGATGGCGTACTTGGCGTCTCACCTCAAGAAAAGATAAATGATTCTGATGTTTCAAATTGAGGATGGCTTCCTCAAATTTGTATTGCACACATGTGCGGGAGAAAGTAGGGTGGGCATCACTGCAATTGATGCAGTGAGCTTGGGAAGAAAAGCACTGTCTTATAATGACCTGAGTATCCACACAAGGGGCATAGAGACACGGCACTTGTGCATTTCAAGGGACCATGCCCAAATTTCCAGTACCTATTGCAGAGGGAGGAGAACAGATGCTCTTTCAGGAGCATCTGGCACCAGCAAGAATTATGAAGACGGAAGGGACCTACTATCAAAAGTGATCTTCATTACGCAAAGAGACTGGCCAGGATGACCACGAGGGAGGTCGAGTAACATATCAATCTGGAGCATTGAATGGCCTTGGGTTTCAAGGATATGTTTATTATCCTTGTGGCAATCTACTGGGGCAATCCCTATATACCTACATTATATATATATATATAACCTTACATTATATATATATATATATATATATATATGACCTTGAGAAGAAGTATAGGCTAGGAACAGTCTCCAAAGAATTCTCAAAGAATTACTCGTTATTGCTATCTAAAATAATTAGACGAGCCAAAACTAAATACTATGAAGATAAATATACCCAAATAAAGAGCAACATTAAAAAAACTTGGAGCACAATTTCACAAATATTGGGATCAAAGAAGATTTTAAATAACAAACCAACACTCCTTTCCAATAACGTTGGTCAGCTTTCAGCCTCTGATTCTGCTATTGAGTTCAATAGGTTCTTCTCTTCCATTGGGTCATCCCTTGCAAATGATATTCCATCTTCCTGTACTGATGTTAAGGACTATCTTACAGGTAACTATCCACAGTCTCTGTACCTAAAGCCTACTAGTTCCACTGATGTCAATGAAATAATCCTTTCCCTTAAAACCAAGTCAAGTGCCCTCGAGGAGATACCAACTTTAATTTACAAAAAAGCCTCCAGATCTCTAGCCCCTGCTATTGCATTGCTCTTCAACAAGTCACTTGAACTCCAAACCTTTCCTGACATTCTAAAAAAAGCAAGAGTAACCCCTGTCTACAAATGTGGTGATCTCACTGATGTTAACAACTACAGACCTATATCAATCCTGCCTAACTTGTCAAAAATATTCGAAAAGCTAATCTACAAGCAGCTTTACTCTTTTCTAGCCAAACACAATATACTTAGCTCTTGTCAATATGGCTTCAGACCCAAAAAAAGCACTAATGATGCACTTATTAGTATGATTAACTTAATTCACGCAGCTCTTGATAAAAAGGAGTTTCCTGTTGGGTTATTTGTGGACCTGCGTAAGGCTTTTGACACTGTCAACCATCAAAACCTTCTTCTTAAATTACATCATTATGGAGTCAGAGGACACTCCCTGCAATACCTCAAATCTTATCTTACTGACAGGCTCCAGTATGTTTCTGTGAATAATACAATTTCTCCCACCCTACCCATCAACATTGGTGTTCCTCAGGGCAGCATACTTGGCCCTCTCCTCTTTCTCATCTACATTAATGACCTTCCAAATGCCTCCCAACACCTCAAACCAATTCTATTTGCTGACGACACAACCTTCATTTACTCCAGTCCTGACCCCCTTGCTCTAAATGCCACAGTAAATACTGAGCTAGAGAAAGTCCATCTTTGGCTAACTGCCAACAAACTCACCCTTAACATTGACAAAACGTTTTATATTCTGTTTGGCAATAAATCCTGTAATCAGATAAATCTCAAAATAAACAATACCCAAATTTGTAACAAATTAGATGGCAAATTCCTTGGCGTTCTCATCGACCACAAGCTGAATTTCCAGGGTCACATTCTAAATATATCAAAAAAAGTTCCAAAAACTGTTGGCATTCTTTCTAAGATCAGATATTATGTACCCTGCCCTGCCCTGGTTACTCTCTATTACTCCCTCATCTATCCATACCTCAACTATGGTATTTGTGCTTGGGGTTCTACTACCCAAAATCATTTACGTCCTCTCATTACCCAACACAAAGCTGCTATTAGGACAATAACCAACTCTGGCCCCAGACATCACTCGGTACCCTTACTCAAATCTCTGAATATGTTAGATATTAAGTCACTGCACATTCTCTCTTGTGTATTATACATATATAAAACGCTGAACTGTAATGCCAATCCTGACCTCAAAAGCTTCATTGAAGGTTGTAACAGAACCCATGAGCACCACACCAGGAATAAATACAGTTTTGATATTCCTAGAGTTCGTCTTAATCAAACTAGAAATGCTCTACAAATCAAGGGACCCAGAATGTGGAATGACCTTCCCAACCATGTTAAAGACTGTACCTCTCTCAACCAGTTTAAGATAAAAACTAAACACTACCTAATAAATTCCCTGTAACCCACCTCACTCCTTTATTGTCAACCCATGTCTGTTATTTTATTTTATTATTATTATTTTTTTTTTAATCAACACTGTTTGTCAACCTATTGTATTTGCGCTGCTTTTTCAGTCATGTTCCCCCTTTTTTTTTCTTTATTTGTATTTGTTTTCAACACTTTTTATTCTTTATGCTCAATTAGTATTAAGTTCTAGATACTAATGTTTTTCTTGCCCGAAACGCATTGCGTAATAGTGGCTTTAGGCATTGTATGTACTAGCTCTATCTATATATCAATCCATTAATGTAACATCACTTGTATGTATGTACCTTACCTGAATAAACATATTTATTTATTTATTTATATATATATATGTCGTACCTAGTTGCCAGAACGCACTTCTCAGCCTACTATGCAAGGCCCGATTTGCCTAATAAGCCAAGTTTTCTTGAATTAATTGTTTTTCGACTACCTAACCTACCTAACCTAACCTAACTTTTTCCGCTACCTAACCTAACCTAACCTATAAAGATAGGTTAGGTTAGGTTAGGTAGGGTTGGTTAGGTTCGGTCATATATCTACGTTAATTTTAACTCCAATAAAAAAAAATTGGCCTCATACATAATGAAATGGGTAGCTTTATCATTTCATAAGAAAAAAATTAGAGAAAATATATTAATTCAGGAAAACTTGGCTTATTAGGCAAATTGGGCCTTGCATAGTAGGCCAAAAAGTGCGTTCTGGCTACTAGGTACGACATATATATATATATATATATATATATATATATATATATATATATATATATATATATATATATATATATATATATATATATATATATATATATATGTCGTACCTAGTAGCCAGAACGCAGCACTTGGCCTACTACGCAAGGCCCGATTTGCCTAATAAGCCACGTTTTCCTGACATTATATATTTTTCTATTTTTTTTCTTATGAAATGATAAAGCTATCCATTTCATTATGTATGAGTTAATTTGTTTACATTTGACTTAAAACTAATGTAGATATATGACTGAACCTAACCAACCCTACCTAACCTAACCTATTTTAACCTAACCTAAAGAAACTCAACTACATCAATAATTTATGTTCTTAATATAATATAATAATAATAATTCAAATAAACTAACTGCAAACAATTTATTGAAAATAAAGAAAATCACTCGGCCTATTAGGCAAATCAGGCCTCGCATAGTAGGCCGAGAAGAGCGTTCTGGCTACTAGGTATGACAAATATTTTACATATATATATATATATATATATATATATATATATATATATATATATATATATATATATATATATATATATGCGAACAAGCCTGAATGGTCCCCAGGACATATGCAACTGAAAACTCACACCCCAGAAGTGACTCGAACCCATACTCCCAGAAGCAACGCAACTGGTATGTACAAGACGCCTTAATCCACTTGACCATCACGACCGGACATAATGAGGTGATAGCCGAGGCTATTTGAACCACCCCACCGCCGGCACTCGGATAGTTATCTTGGGCATAGCATTTTACCAAATCACCTCATTCTTTGGGGCAACACGTGAGGAACACAAATGCGAACAAATTTGTTCGCATTTGTGTTCCTCACGTGTTGCCCCAAAGAATGAGGTGATTTGGTAAAATGCTATGCCCAAGATAACTATCCGAGTGCCGGCGGTGGGGTGGTTCAAATAGCCTCGGCTATCACCTCATTATGTCCGGTCGTGATGGTCAAGTGGATTAAGGCGTCTTGTACATACCAGTTGCGTTGCTTCTGGGAGTATGGGTTCGAGTCACTTCTGGGGTGTGAGTTTTCAGTTATATATATATATATATATATATATATATATATATATATATGTCGTACCTAGTAGCCAGAACTCACTTTTTGGCCTACTATTCAAGGCCCGATTTGCCTAATAAGCCAAGTTTTCCTGAATTAATATATTTTTTCTAATTTTTTTCTTATGAAATGATAAAGCTACCCATTTCATTATGTATGAGGTCAATTTTTTTTATTGGAGTTAAAATTAACGTAGATATATGACCGAACCTAACCAACCCTACCTAACCTAACCTAACCTATCTTTATAGGTTAGGTTTGGTTAGGTAGCCGAAAAAGTTAGGTTAGGTTAGGTTAGGTAGGTTAGGTAGTCGAAAAACAATTAATTCATGAAAACTTGGCTTACTAGGCAAATTTGGCCTTGCATAGTAGGCTGAGAAGTGAGTTCTGGCTACTAGGTACGACATATATATATATATATATATATATATATATATATATATATATATATATATATATATATATATATATATATATATATATATATAAATATATATATATATGTTTCATTGAATATGACCGCATATTCTGTATTTATTATTTTCTGGTTTAGGGCTTCTATCCCTCTATTTTCTTAGCATCAGGGCTTATAGTTGAAATAGGAGTTCTCCAAAACTCATTTTCGTACTTTTTAGGTGAAGAAAAGAAGTGATTTACTATAGAATGTATTACACTTATTTATACAATTTGCACAACGTTTCGAACCTCCATGGTTCATTCTCAAGTGAAGAGATCTTACAATGCTGGTTGATTTTATACCCGCACTGGGTCAGGTGATAAGACAATCTTATCACCTGATTGTCTTATCACCTGACCCAGTGCGGGTATAAAATCAACCAGCATTGTAAGATCTCTTCACTTGAGAATGAACCATGGAGGTTCGAAACGTTGTGCAAATTGTATAAATAAGTGTAATACATTCTATAGTAAATCACTTCTTTTCTTTACCTTAAAAGTACGAAAATGAGTTTTGGAGAACTCCTATTTCAACTAAGCCCTGATGCTAAGAAAATAGTTAGAGGGATAGAAGCCCTAAACCAGAAAATAATAAATACAGAATATGCAGTCATATTCAATTAAACATGTTTGAAAGAAAACCTGCTGCCAGTATACACCAATATATATATATATATATATATATATATATATATATATATATATATATATATATATATATATATATATATATTGCCCGAAACGCATTGCGTAATAGTGGCTTTAGGCATTGTATGTACTAGCTCTATCTATATATCAATCCATTAATGTAACATCACTTGTATGTATGTACCTTACCTGAATAAACATTATTTATTTATTTATTTATATATATATATATATATATATATATATATATATATATATATATATATATATATATATATATATATATATATATATATGCATGCAATTGACGATCACAAAACACTGATCATTTTATGCAGAAAATCCACAGAGAAATATGAAATGAGGTGAACGTTTCGGCTTTGTTAAAGCCTTTGTCAACACCAGACTGACCCAAACACTGACTTTGTCAACACCAGTCAGTCTGGTGTTGACAAAGGCTTTAACAAAGCCGAAACGTTCACCTCATTTCATATTTCTCTGTGGATTTTCCGCATATATATATATATATATATATATATATATATATATATATATATATATATATATATATATATATATATATAATTTTTTTTTTGATATATACAAGATTTGTTACATTCTTGTACAGCCGCTAGTACGCGTAGCGTTTCGAGCAGGTCCCTGGAATACGATCCCCTGCCGCGAAGGATCGTTTTTTCATCCAAGTACACATTTTACTGTTGCGTTAAACAGAGGCTACAGTTAAGGAATTGCGCCCAGTAAATCCTCCCCGGCCAGGATACGAACCCATGACATAGCGCTCACGGAAAGCCAGGCGAGTGTCTTACCATTACACCACGAGACTGTTATATATATATATATATCACCAGAATGTGATAGGTGTCCAGAATGTGGGAAGAGATTCAGTCAGCGTGGACATATGAAGACTCACAGGATGGTACTGTGATATGGTATATATAATATATAATATATATATATATATATATATTATATATATATTAGTATATTTTGGTAGCAGTCTTTCTTGAAAACATGTTGTTAAATATGACCGAAAAGGTAAGATTAATAATTCTAACATGAGTTTTCTCAATATTTCTTATGTTTCTTTTCACTGTCAATGGTAATTGAAAAATCAATTCTCCAAAATTTATTTTTATTTCTAGTCTGACGCGACGCCTGAACACATTTCGTAATAACTTATTACATTTTCAAAGACTTTAGTTTACACACACAACTGTAACCTGTAAACACTCACTATACATCCATACTTATACTCGCATTTGGGTGAGGTGATATGGTACAACAGTTTTGGGTGAGGTGAACAAACTTGGGACAAGCACAAGACAAAACATGAAACAATGGGTATAACTTGGATAAGAGAACATAAGAATGGAAGTAACTGCAGAGGGCCTATTGGCCCATACTTCCTCTTGATGCTTCTATATTAGTTCGGAGTCTTGAAGTGGGTAGAATATAGTTGTATATTAATTGGCTGTTGATTGCTGGTGTTGACTTTTTGATGCGTAGTGCCTCGCAGATGTCGAGCCTCCTGCTGTCGCTGTATGTATCAATGATTTCTGTGTTGTTTGTTAAGATTTCTCTGGTGATGGTCTGGTTGTGAGAAGAGATTACAATGTTCTCCATATAATCTCCATAGAGGCTATCAAGGAACATATAATCTTTTCTCACAACCAGACCATCACCAGAGAAATCTTAACAAACAACACAGAAATCAGTGATAGATACAGCGATAGCAGGAGGCTCGACATCTGCGACTCACTACACATCAAAAAGTCAACACCAGCAATCAACAGCCAATTAATACACAACTACTGTATGTTCTACCCACTTCAAGACTCCTAACCATATAGAGGTATAGGTCAATAGGCCCTCTGCAGTTACTTCCATTCTTATGTTCTCTTATCCAAGTTATACCAATTGTTTCATGTTTTGTCTTGTGCTTGTCCCAAGTTTGTTCACCTCACCCAAAACTGTTGTACCATATCACCTCACCCAAATGCGAGTATAAGTATGGATGTATAATGCGTGTTTACAGGTTACAGTTGTGTGTGTAAACTAAAATCTTTGAAAATGTAAAAAGTTATTACGAAACGCATTCAGGCGTCGCGTCAGACTAGAAATAAAAATAAATTTTGGAGAATTGATTTTTCAATTACCATTGACAGTGAAAAGAAACATAAGAAATATTGAGAAAATTTGTGTTAAGAATTATCAATCTTACCTTTTCGGTCATATTTAACAACATTATACTGTAAATATATATACATATTGTATATATATATGTCGTACCTAGTAGCCAAAACGCACTTCTCAGCCTACTATGCAAGGCCCGATTTGCCTAATAAGCCAAGTTTTCCTGAATTAATATATTTTCTCTAATTTTTTTTCTTTTGAAATGATAAAGCTACCCATTTCATTATGTATGAGGTCAATTTTTTTTTATTGGAGTATAAATTAACGTAGATATATGACCGAACCTAACCAACCCTACCTTACCTAACCTAACCTATCTTTATAGGTTAGGTTAGGTTAGGTAGCCGAAAAAGTTAGGTTAGGTTAGGAAGTCGAAAAACAATTAATTCATGAAAACTTGGCTTATTAGGCAAATCGGGCCTTGCATAGTAGGCAGAAAAGTGCATTCTGGCTACTAGGTACGACATATATATATATATACTGTATATATATATATATATATATATATATATATATATATATATATATATATATGTCGTACCTAGTAGCCAGAACGCACTTCTCAGCCTACTATGCAAGGCCCAATTTGCCTAATAAGCCAAGTTTTCCTGAATTAATATATTTTCTCAAATTTTTTTCTTATGAAATGATACAGTTACCCATTTCATTATGTATGAGGTCAATTTTTTGTTATTTGAGTTAAAATTAACTTAGACATATGACCGAACCTAACCAACCCTACCTAACCTAACCTAACCTATCTTTACAGGTGTGGTTAGGTTAAGTAGCCGAAAAAGTTAGGTTAGGTAGTCGAAAAACAATTAATTCATCAAAACTTGGCTTATTAGGCAAATTGGGCCTTGCATAGTAGGCTGAGAAGTGCGTTCTGGCTACTAGGTACGACATTAAATATATATATATATATATATATATATATATATATATATATATATATATATATATATGTCGTACCTAGTAGCCAGAACTCACTTCTCAGCCTACTATGCAAGGCCCATTTTGCCTAATAAGCCAAGTTTTACTGAATTAATATATTTTCTCTAATTTTTTTCTTATGAAATGATAAAGCTGCCCATTTCATTATGTATGAGGTCAATTTTTTTTATTGGAGTTAAAATTAACGTAGATATATGACCGAACCTAACAAACCCTACCTAACCTAACCTAACCTATCTTTATAGGTTAGGTTAGGTTAGGTAGCCGAAAACGTTAGGTTAGGTTAGGTTAGGTAGGTTAGGTAGTCGAAAAAACATTAATTCATGAAAACTAGGCTTATTAGGCAAATTGGGCCTTGCATAGTAGGCTGAGAAGTGAGTTCTGGCTACTAGGTACGACATATATATATATATATATATATATATATATATATATATATATATATTGTTACGGTGCCCTCTCCTATTTCTTTCGTTTGCCGGCTTAAATTAAGAGTCATATCAGCTCTCCCTACTGATTCTCTGGGGTTCAGGGAGTCTAATGATATATGTGGCGACCAGACCGGCTGCCAGTTAAGGGAAGGAAGTTATATTATAAGTTGTAAATAAAGGAAAATTGGCGCCCTGTTATAAAATGAAACAGTATCCCCTACGGCAGATATGACCTTTTGGAAGGGACATTAGCCGATCGCGGATTGGCCGACGTGGGTCGCGGGCGACAAATCAGGGCCCGCCATGACGTCACCGAGTGCCCCGGGCGGCGCCAACGTCAGAGTTGTTCTGACCTTGGAAGCGACAGGACGCGCCTCGGTCTGCTCTCAAGGATTGGAGGCTCTGCAAGCCTTGTTCAGTGGATTGAGCTGGCCATCGCAGCCCATCATAGTTATTGGAGACCCTGCGCTTCTGGGAAGCAAAAGAGGAACCAAGTTCAGTGAGCAGAGAAGTGCCAAACTTGGAAAATAGTCGGCGACGACGCTGGGCGGCGCCGCTGGCTGGACGTTGAGGTCTGGAAGGTGGGCGGGCAGGCCTAGCTGTGACTGGGGTCACATCCACTGAGAATCTTGGAAGGACGACACCGTGCCTAGGACAAGGAGCAATGCCTTGTGGGAGAGGCGAGTGTGGGGAAAAATAGTGATTAGCTCAGCGCCCATCGATGAACCAGGATTGGGGCAGCTGAATCTCAGGGATTGGAACGGCGACGACGCGAAGGCTCCACGACACCTGAGGACCTGTGGAACGTCCTGGATCGTCAAGGATCGACCCAAGGAGGCGTGGGAACCTCACACCATCGAGGGACAGGCGTCGTGAGCCAGGAATGTAAGGTAGATCATTTTCCCTCCCATTACCCCTTGTATGAGTTGGCTAGTTAGGCCACAATATTTACTTGTGTATGTGGCAGCAAGACTTTATTACTTTAATAGTAGAATAGGCTGCAAGGCAGCTTGAGTCCAGGACTGTCAGAGAGGACAGTGTGTATGGATGGCAGGACAGTGAAGAAGAGGCGCCGACGTGGTGAAGAGGCCCTCCTGTGAGAGTGTGAGACTCCTGTCTTTCTGCCCAGTTGAAGGAAGGTTGGAGGTCGTGGAAGAAGAGGCTGACGATCTCCAGACTCATTATCCATATTTCCGTATTCATGTATTACTTGTGATTGTGTGTGTGTGTTCATGTAATTTGCATCAGTAAATCCACACATTTTATCACTGTGTTTGAGTGTGCCTCCATTTATGATATTTCTCTATGAGCATACATTTCTGGCTACAAACAATATATAATACACCCACTGAACTGCGTTGCTGGGGCGCAGATATAATAACCCAGCTGGCGACCTTGCTAAGAGGAAGATAGAGAAGACAGGCGGGAAAGGAGTTCCTGCAACCTTTTTTGTCTGGCAGGCAAGACTCAGGGAGGTCATGGTTATAGGTAAGCCTGAGTCTTCCTTCACTCCCCCACGGGTCTAGGCCGGAACTGTTAACAGCAGTTTCCCCGTGTTTGACTGAAGGGCTTCCAGGGTGAATCAGTGGCACCCCTTTGTGGTGGAAGCAAAGACCTGCGGAGGTGGGCATTGTTGGTCCTCTCTTGTGTGACCAAGGAGACTCCGGTGAATCCAGGGAGTCGGAGGGGCTGAGTATTTGGGCCTTTGAGCCACTAGCAGCCGAGTGTTAGCAGAGCCCCGGACCACCCACCCCCACGTGACAAGAGAACTGGCGACCTCGCCAGGATTCGAACCCCAGTAGCCAAGAACTGGGAACTTCGCCAGGAAGCGTGGATCAAGCTACAGTGTGGACCAAATTTCAAGACAAGTGTTGCCAGGGTACTAATACAGTGTGGCCAGTGAATTCGGTGGTACTGTTACTCAACCAGCTAAGGGACTGAAACGGTGAAATTAGTGCCTACTAACTTGTCTGTGCTGTCGTGTATGCTTGATGATATAGAGATGGAGGAAGACAAAGTAAAGAAATTTATTGACACAAGGGACGAGAGAATTTTGGAAGAGTGTACCAAGGCCCAGCTCCAACAAGTGGCAAACCACTTTGGGATCAGGTTGAGGACGACTAAGGTAGCGGAGCGAAGGATAGAGATCATGGCACAGCTCACAGCTCGAGAGGAGGCGACGGGAGAGGAGCCATCTCAAGAGGAGCCGTCCCGAGGAGAGCCGTCGCAAGGTGAACCGTCCCGACTAGGGCCTCCCCAAGCGCCTACCAGTGTGGAGAGAATTCACAGTGAACATGGGAGCAGTGGAAGGTCCGGCTGTAGTAAGAGGAGCCTGCAACTGGAAATAATGAAGATGCAACTGGAAGCCCAGCTGCGACGAGAGGAGAGAGAAGCGCAAATGCAGCGAGAGGAGAGAGAAGCGCAAATGCAGCGAGAGGAGCGAGAAGCTCGGCTGCAGCGAGAAGAAGGAGAGAGACAACTGCGACTGGAGGAGATAAAGGCAAAGAAAGAAGTCGAATTGCGTCGCGTTGAACGTGGTCTGCCCTCACTACCTGCACGGCGGGATGACCTCAAGGTAAGGGAACGTGACTTACCTATGTTCGAACCACAAGAAGCTGAGGCATTCTTCGAACACTTTGAACGGATAGCGACTCTGAAGGAGTGGCCGGAAGATGATTGGGCTGCTCTGGTCCAGGGCAGGTTGACTGGTGAGGCCCGGGAAGCCTATAACATGCTGGACCTAGAGGAGTGTACTAGTTATGACGCGATTAAGAATGCGGTTCTCCACTCATTCCGGCTGACTCCGGAGATGTACCGGAAGCGGTTCAGAGAGTGTACAAGAGCGTCGGGAAAGACTTACGCCGAGACCGCCAGGGATATGGAACGGAAATTCCTACAATGGTTGAAGGCGGAGGAAGCGGAGTCGGTGGATGATATCAAACGACTGATAGTGATGGAGAAGTTTATGTCAGTGCTCCATCCTGAGTGGCGAGTAAGGTTGAGAGAAGCAGGTATTAAGGACCTGAAGGCTGCAGCGGATCGAGCCGACATGCTGGAGGAGGCGCTACATATCAGGAGGGAGGGGCCGCCCAGACACTCGCCTTACCCCAGGTCGGGAGGGAACCTTAGGAGTTCAGGAGGAGCGAGGACGAGTGGGGACTCTCCCATGAGTAGTGTGCCCGATGAAGTGACGCGGTTCAAGAGCTCAAGAGACGCGGGGAGGAAGCCCCAAGCTGTGAGCAGTGGACCTAACTCGGGAGCGAGTGCTGCAGTCCCGGACACGACGACAGGGAGTCCAAGGAGGACCCAGGGGACGTCCGCAAGTGGTACCGCCAGAGTGACTAGCGAGTGGCCGCCCAGGGGAGGTGACCGATGCTACAACTGTGGTGTGAGAGGACATTATGCCCGCGAGTGTGAGGAGCACCAAAGGAATGTAGGATTAATGTTGGAAGAGGAGAGAGTGTTCGTTCACACCCCATATTATAGTGGACCCAACGTGAATGGTTGGGAAATGAAGTTGGGTGAACATCCCTTCGTTTTCGAGGCCAACGTGAAGTTTGGAAAGTCAGACCCAGTGGAGGTGGCCGTTCTTCGAGATACGGGTGCTGACATAAGTATGGTGACCAGGAGTATTCTCCCCAAGGAATTTAATGATTCACCTGTGGGAGTGGTGAGGATACGCAGTGTGGGGGAGGAATACAGGTTGCCACTTCACGAAGTACAGCTGATTGCCGACTGCGGAGTCGAGAAAGCTATAGTAGCTGTAGCCCCTAAGTTACCCCTAGAGCATGTACAGATGGTGCTGGGTAATGACCTCGGAGGAGGCAGGATACAACCCGATTGGGCCAGGAGTGCCTATGTTGCAAGCAGCGGTACAACCCTGCCGGGTGAGGTATCGGTCGTTCCAAATGGTAGTGAGGAAGCCGACTTCGCCAGGGGAAACGTCGCCAGAGACGACGACAACGAGGGCGAGAGTGCAGAGAGGTCGTCGGAGGTTGTGGAAAACCCCGACGAGGACCTCCGACTAAGCCTGATGATGCGTGTGGAGGAGTGGCGAGGAGCAGCTGTACAAACGCCTGGGGCGGTGAAGAGGCTGCAGACCGCACTCCCTCCATACAGAAGCGTGAATAAAGTAAGCTCAGTGGATGAGCGAACGGCAGTGAGGGGCAGAGTGGAGGAGCCACGACGCAAGGCACCCTATGCCGGCCAGATGAATAGTGGTAGGTGCAAGATGAACCACTGTAGTGAGGTGAGCCACAGGGAGGTGGATGAGCCCAACCACGAACCGAAGAAGACGTCTGCAGGGAAGAGAATCTCATGGAGGAGTGAAGATGTTCGTCGGGAACGAAGGAGCGAATGGTATAGGAAAGGCAATACGAAGAAAGCAGGGAATAAGTACACCCAGGGTAGGCGCCAGCCTAACCAGAGGGGCATTGGGCCATCGCAAAAGCCTAGTGTGGAAGAGAGGAAGCTGCTGGATGGAGTACAGGTTACAAGTGCCACTGTGAGGAGACAACGCACCTACGGGAGAAGAGGAACCGAGAAGAGAGAAGATTGGCGAAGAGGAGATCATGAGAGGAAACATGGAGTACCTGTAGGACGCAGTGGAAATGCAAGACTATCTCGGAGTGCACGACGCGGTGGAGGCGTTGCATGCACTGAATCTTACAGTGGTAACGAGCCGTGGGAGTACACTCGTAGCCACGGAGAGGGGATTTCTTGTAGGTGTTCAGGGAACACCCATCACACCCGGTACTATGCGAGGTGGAGATACAATGAGGCAAGTGACTGGCAAGGTGGTACGAGCCACGTCACCACCTGGAGGGGTGACACTTCAGAAACGGAGGGAGCAAGAGTATAGACTGCCCTCTTGAGTGCTGCTCTTCCGATATGACTCTTATTTTAAGGGGAGGGGTATGTTACGGTGCCCTCTCCTATTTCTTTCGTTTGCCGGCTTAAAGAGTCATATCAGCTCTCCCTACTGATTCTCTGGGGTTCAGTGAGTCTAATGATATATGTGGCGACCAGACCGGCTGCCAGTTAAGGGAAGGAAGTTATATTATAAGTTGTAAATAAAGGAAAATTGGCGCCCTGTTATAAAATGAAACAGTATCCCCTACGGCAGATATGACCTTTTGGAAGGGACATTAGCCGATCGCGGATTGGCCGACGTGGGTCGCGGGCGACAAATCAGGGCCCGCCATGACGTCACCGAGTGCCTCGGGCGGCGCCAACGTCAGAGTTGTTCTGACCTTGGAAGCGACAGGACGCGCCTCGGTCTGCTCTCAAGGATTGGAGGCTCTGCAAGCCTTGTTCAGTGGATTGAGCTGGCCATCGCAGCCCATCATAGTTATTGGAGACCCTGCGCTTCTGGGAAGCAAAAGAGGAACCAAGTTCAGTGAGCAGAGAAGTGCCAAACTTGGAAAATAGTCGGCGACGACGCTGGGCGGCGCCGCTGGCTGGACGTTGAGGTCTGGAAGGTGGGCGGGCAGGCCTAGCTGTGACTGGGGTCACATCCACTGAGAATCTTGGAAGGACGACACCGTGCCTAGGACAAGGAGCAACGCCTTGTGGGAGAGGCGAGTGTGGGGAAAAATAGTGATTAGCTCAGCGCCCATCGATGAACCAGGATTGGGGCAGCTGAATCTCAGGGATTGGAACGGCGACGACGCGAAGGCTCCACGACACCTGAGGACCTGTGGAACGTCCTGGATCGTCAAGGATCGACCCAAGGAGGCGTGGGAACCTCACACCATCGAGGGACAGGCGTCGTGAGCCAGGAATGTAAGGTAGATCATTTTCCCTCCCATTACCCCTTGTATGAGTAGGCTAGTTAGGCCACAATATTTACTTGTGTATGTGGCAGCAAGACTTTATTACTTTAATAGTAGAATAGGCTGCAAGGCAGCTTGAGTCCAGGACTGTCAGAGAGGACAGTGTGTATGGATGGCAGGACAGTGAAGAGGCGGCGCCGACGTGGTGAAGAGGCCCTCCTGTGAGAGTGTGAGACTCCTGTCTTTCTGCCCAGTTGAAGGAGGGTTGGAGGTCGTGGAAGAAGAGGCTGATGATCTCCAGACTCATTATCCATATTTCCGTATTCATGTATTACTTGTGATTGTGTGTGTGTGTTCATGTAATTTGCATCAGTAAATCCACACATTTTATCACTGTGTTTGAGTGTGCCTCCATTTATGATATTTCTCTATGAGCATACATTTCTGGCTACAAACAATATATAATACACCCACTGAACTGCGTTGCTGGGGCGCAGATATAATAACCCAGCTGGCGACCTTGCTAAGAGGAAGATAGAGAAGACAGGCGGGAAAGGAGTTCCTGCAACCTTTTTTGTCTGGCAGGCAAGACTCAGGGAGGTCATGGTTATAGGTAAGCCTGAGTCTTCCTTCACTCCCCCACGGGTCTAGGCCGGAACTGTTAACAGCAGTTTCCCCGTGTTTGACTGAAGGGCTTCCAGGGTGAATCAGTGGCACCCCTTTGTGGTGGAAGCAAAGACCTGCGGAGGTGGGCATTGTTGGTCCTCTCTTGTGTGACCAAGGAGACTCCGGTGAATCCAGGGAGTCGGAGGGGCTGAGTATTTGGGCCTTTGAGCCCCTAGCAGCCGAGTGTTAGCAGAGCCCCGGACCACCCACCCCCACGTGACAATATATATATATATATATATATATATATATATATATATATATATATATATATATATATATATATATATATATACACACACACACACACACACACGGAACATTGGGTTTGTTAGGGGTACATAGCATGGTGTTTACATTCTTGTAAAGCTACTAGTACATGCAGCGTTTCGAGAAGGTCCTTAATCTAACGGATAATTTTAAGTAGGTAAATTGTAGCAAAATTGTTAAAAGTTGACAGATACTTTGTAAAAAAAAAAAATGAGAGAAATTACTAGGTATATTAAAGCATATCAATAGCTCTGATTGATAGCATTGACAGCTATCACCAGTCGCTACATGGTGCGGGAGAATAGCTGTGTAAATCCTAGTATTTAACTAGGCATTTTTGGAGATCCGAACCGAGGTTTCCCAATGCAGGACAATGAGGCTAAGCAGACAGCTGTTTCCCGAGAAGGCGCTGCAAAGTAACATGTATCAGTAGGCGTGGGGATAAAAATAACAAAGGTATCCACCAAATCAACTAGGTGTTTATGGATGAATAAATCATCAGGACGAGTAGAATCAACATGACTAAGACCAAAATACTTAGTCCATGTAGCAGAACCTAATAAAGCTTGGAACGTATTAGAACTAGAAGGAATCGTGCGAGTGTGACTGCGGAGGGACACTCCGCAGTCACCGAGCACCCCCAGTAAGAGGTAGGGGGGGGGGGGCAAAGAGGCCAAGTTGTTACAATGAGAGATGGAGCCACTCCATGTGATGAGGTGGTCATCATTGGGAGCTTGGGGCTCAACCGAGCCACAGAGGTGGGAGGAGGAGCAGATAGGGGTAGTTGGGACCTGGTGGACCAAGCACTCACAAGTCAGGTAGTAGAAGAGCTCCCAGAACCCCATCAAGCAGGGAGAGTCAGGAGCTGCCTGATCTGGGACCAATGTAGTGTGGGCTACAGAGCCCAGCTTTCCATCACAGTCCGACTTGGGAGGCCTGGTCTCCCACCCCTCACGTCTTAGAAGTTAAACATATAACTAAGAAAGTCTCTAAGACAGTTGGTATACTCTCCAAAATCAGATATTATGTTCCTAACTCTGCTCTCCTCTCACTATATTGTGCACTAATCTACCCCTATCTTAATTATGGTATCTGTGCATGGGGGTCTACCACTGCAAACCACCTTAAGCCCACCATCACACAGCAAAAATCTGCTATCAGAATAATAACTAACTCTGCTTTCAGACAACACTCAGCTCCCTTGTTTAAATCCCTAAACTTGCTAAATATTAACTCCCTCCACACAATCTCTTCTGTCAACTACATTTACAAAACTCTGTTCTTAAATGCAAGCCATGCTCTGAAACTCTCCCTGGACAGATGTAATAGGACCCATTATCACCACACCTGAAATAAATATCTCTTTGATATCCCCAGGGTCAAACTTAATCTGTGTAAACACTCTTTGCAAATTAAGGGACCTAGTCTATGGAACTCACTCCCTAGTGAATTGAAAAACTGTAAAACTTTTGCCTTATTTAAAAGCAAAACCAAAAAGTACCTAATTTCATCTTCTTAGTTTCCTACACTGAGCTTTAAATTTGCTCTGTACGTAGTGTTACCCAATCTCCTAATTTTTATGTAGTATCAAACAACCTTATCATTGTGTTCATTGCTGTCTTCTTTTATGTGCTAGCCATATGCTGTATTGTGACTACCAATTTTTGTCAGCTACCATTCAAGCTGTCATTGCAATCAATCTTATATTGTTTCTGCTGTATTGTGCCTACCAATTTTTGTCAACTACCATTCAAGCTGTCATTGCAATCAATCTTAGCTACCTATGTGCTTTAATATACTGTACCTACAATTTTCTCTCATCTTTTTTTCATTCCATGTAACTGTTATCATTTTTTTGTCTATAAATTTTGCAAGTATTTACCTCCTTAAAATTTTCTTAGATTAAGGACCTGCCCGAAACGCTGCGCGTACTAGTGGCTTTACAAGACTGTAATTACCTTATTATGTATCCTCACATTCCCAATGTACATTCTTGTATATGCATAAATAAATAAATAAATAAATAAATAAATAAATAAATAAATAAATAAATAAAAATAAAAAGAGGGTCAGATATCAGCATGTAAATGAATGAGTTAACATTTCATCAACAAACAAGGCCCCATACCCACCATGGAGCCACAATTAGAGGATAGGACACCCAACAAGACAATGCCCCCCCCTCCAGGGGTGCACTGTAGATATACGCCCTACAATCGCAACCATAGGAATCATCAGTCCGTCAAGATATAATGGAAGCTCAGCACGATATAATTGGGCTCAGCAATGAAGGAAAAGATTGACAATAAAGGTGTCCTCTTGCTCAACAATGCCGAGTACCACAGTTTTACGGGTGAGAGGGTGTGCCTCCCCAAAAACCCGGTGTCTAAACAGAAGAAAACATCTGAAAGAATAATCAAGAATTGCAAAACGTCACAAGGAAATAGCAATTAAACAGGAGAATTGGTAAGGAAAAATTAAACTTAATAGGAAAAAGTATTCAGCACAATTAGCGAAGATGGCAGCAAGAGCATTAGGCTTCAAAAGTACAGAGGACACTGTCCCATGGAGCATCACACTCTAGCATCCGCCAACCAAGCCCCCTCATGATGGCAACGAGCTGGAAAGGGAGGGGGAGATGAGAAAGACGAGAGGGTGAAGAATACTGCCCAGTGTAACACCAGTGTTAATAGGTAGAGTGGGTAAATTGGAATCATTCACAGAGACATACTGGAGCCTGTCACTAAGGTAAGACTGTAGGTATTGGAGGGATTAACCTCTTACTCCGTAATGTTGTAATTTAAGAAAGTTAATGTGTTAACAGTGTAAAAAAGTCTTAATGTAGGTCAACAAATAAATGAACAAGGGTACTAATTTCTTCCAAGAGCTGCATATATAAAGTTAATCATACTAATCGGTGCATGATTGGTCCTTTTTTGGGCTTGAAACCATTATGGCAAGAACTAAGTAAATTTTGTTTTGCTAAATAGGATTAAGGCTGCTTGTAGATTAACTCTTTAAAATATTTTAGACAAAATCTGCAGAGTTGATATTGGTCTATAATTGTTGACTTCAGTGAGATTGACACTTTAATGGACTAAGGTTACTCTTGCTTTTTTTCCCTTAAAATATCAGGAAAGGTTTGGAGTTCAAATGATTTGTTGTAGAGCAATGAAATGGCTGGAGCTAAAAATCTAGAGGTTTCTTTGAAAATTAGGGTTGGTATGTGAACATATGGTATCTGTGCATGGGGTTCATTCATCCACTGCAAGTTACCTGATGCTCATCACCACCCAATAAAAATCTGCTATCAGAACAATAAAATTGTCTTCAAACAACACACAGCCTCTCTGTTTAAATCCATGAACATGCTAAATATACACTCGCTCTACACATTCTCTTGTGCTATTTACATGTACAAAACCTTGCTCCTAAATCTAATCCTGATCTGAAACTCTCCATTGATAGATGTAATAGAACCCACGAGCACCACAACATAAATAAATATCTGTTTGATATAAATTGACAGTCATGCTAATATAATTGCCAGTAAGGTTTATGTAATTCACAATCATCTTAATATAATTGCCAGTTTGGATAATATAATTGACAAAGGATTATAGGAATCAGGATAATATTATTGCTAATCAAGCTAATATAACTTTGAATCAGGCTTTTTCACCCACAGGGTAATTGATCGATGGAACTGACTACCTGCCAACGCCATAACTGCCAAAATGTGCTGAATTTCAAAATATACCTGGAAAAAATCAAGGAAAATTGGGGGGGGGGGGGGAGGGAATCTTCAACAAGCTGCCAGCTTCCCGTTTTTATCGAGGCAACTAGGGTTAGTGGCCCTCAGGTAAATCGGGTAAAATATTATTCCAAGACAATTACAGCATAACTGATAAAGTTAGGCTAGAGTAATATAAATTTCTGGTAAATTTAAAGTGATGTAAATTTCTAGAGTAATATAAATTTAAATTTCATATTAACTTGACTGACAGTTATAAATGCCAATCTGCCTTCAATAAACTCTTCAGTGAAATATTTATAATCAAGAGTATTATTCATAAATATGCCTAAACAAAAAATATAAAATAGACATCAGTTTGCATATGAATCTGATGAGAAAATTCCTTGATTAACCTACATTTCCCTATCAATCAAATGGTCTCATCTTAAGTACGTCTCAGACTGTCTTCTTCACCAGCACCAATGCTAAATAATATTACAACAATAATGTCCATAACTTAGCTACAGAGTATATTACATTTTAAATAAATTTTCACAGAGAACAAAAACAGAAAGCACATTATTATTTACATAAATATGAAGAAAAACATTTAAAGCTTTGATTTATCTTTGCTAAACTAAAGAGATATTTCTATACTTATAAGCAATTTTGAATTTTCCTATAGTGACAGCTTCTCTAGTTCTTGCTTGGTCATCTAACTTTCATAAAAGAACAATATAATAAAATATCTTGATCTTTACCTTTCATGGTGAAGTGTATTTCTCAAACAAAATAGAATTACCTTTGAAGAACATCCAACTGACATTGTGATAGCACACACACTGTTCGATTAATGTTAAGTTAATATACCTGTATGTGCCTCATTATCCTTCAACATTCTTTTAATTACCTTCCACACTCTTAAGTGTTTAGCCTATTATCTGCATGTATCATTTTGTGCCTCTTCATATCACTATAACGACTGAATCTCTTCTTACACTCTGGACACTCGTGAAGCTTGTCACCTGAATGCACTAACATGTGTCTTATTATTTTTCCACGTTCTCTAAATTTTTTGCCACACTCAGCACATTGAAAAGGTCTCTCATCCGCATGCACCATCCTGTGCCTCTTCATATTTCCATGCTGACTGAATCTCTTCCCACACTCTGGACACTCATGAAGTTTGTCACCTGAATGCACTAACATGTGCTTTATTATATTTCCACGTTCTCTAAATTTTTTGCCACACTCAGCACATTGAAAAGGTCTCTCATCCACATGCACCATCCTGTGAGTCTTCATACTTCCAAAACGACTGAATCTCTTCCCACACTCTGGACACTCATGAGGTTTGTTACCTGAATGCACTAACATGTGAGTCTTCATACTTCCAAGAATACTGAATCTCTTCCCACACTCTGGACATTCATGTGGTTTGTCACCTGAATGCACTAACATGTGAGTCTTCATACTTCCAAGAATACTGAATCTCTTTCCACACTCTGGACACTCATGTGGTTTGTCACCTGAATGCACTAACATGTGAGTCTTCATACTTCCAAGACGATTGAATCTCTTCCCACACTCTGGACATTCATGTGGTTTGTCACCTGAATGCACTAACATGTGAGTCTTCATATGTCCAAGCTGACTGAATCTCTTCCCACACTCAGGACACTCGTGAGGTTTATCACCTGAATGCACTAACATGTGCCTTATTATATTTCCACGTACTCTAAATTTTTTGCCACACTCAGCACATTGAAAAGGTCTCTCATCCGCATGCACCATCCTGTGAGTCTTCATATGTCCACGCTCACTGAATCTCTTCCCACACTCTGGACACTCGTGAAGTTTATCACCTGAATGCACAAACATGTGAGTCTTCATACTTCCACGATGACTGAATCTTTTCCCACACTCTGGACATTTATAAGGTTTATCATCAGAATGCACTAACATGTGACGCTTCATATTTCCACGCTCACTGAATCTCTTCCCACACTCTGGACACTCATGAAGTTTCTCACCTGAATGCACTAACATGTGAGTCTTCACATGTGAAGGACGGGTGAATACCTTCGGACACTGTGGACACTGGTGAGTCTTCATCTTCTTTATGACAGGTGCAGTTTGTGTGAAGGTTTTCTCCCCCGGATGTTGGAAGAAGCGTCAAGGCTTGAGTGTTGTTTCTCAGAGTTAGATTTGATGTGAGCACTTGGCGGTCAATGGTGGTGCTTTTTCTTTATGATAGGTACAGTTTGTGTCAAGGTTTTCCCTTAATGCTCGTGCTGAACATCACCGGCCAGTGCTGCTAAAATGGCGGCAGTTGTTTACCAAGCAATCAGGGGACTGGTCAAGTCGTATACTGCAATTTCGGATACCGGGCTAGAAACAACTTCGTTCACTGAGAAGTTTGTACATACAAACCATTCCGTTCGTATATGCGCTGGTTTGTGTTCGCTGTTGTTCTCGTATGAATAAATACATGGCACTTGTTCATATAATTAGCGCTTCCATTATTAGAATTATTTATCCATTATTAGAATAACAAGGTGCAAACCATACCCCCTTACAGTTGAAATCTATTTATTTATATACAAGAAGGTACATTGGGTTGCGAGAGTACATAACAGTTCTATTGTTACGTAAAGTATAGTGACAAATAAACACAGACACTAAGATACTATATATATATTTGGTCGAATATACAGAAGTACACAGGTGATACTTTGGTGTGAGTTGAGCGCACTGAGCGTCGGTACAGTATCTCGCAAGTGTCTGCTCTAGACCACACTTGAAAGTAGACTCTGGTTAATGTTGATTGATTGATGAAGATTAAGCCACCTAAAGGTGGCACGGGCATGAATAGCCTGTAAGTGGTGGCCCTTTCAAGCCATTACCAGTATCAACAGCTGATACTGGAGATCTGTGGAGGTGCGAATGCACCCTGCATGACGCGGGAGATGTCTCCCTTGTGAATGTTAAGATGAAGATGAAGCCACCGAAAAGGTGGCACGGGCATGAATAGCTCGTAAGTGGTGGCCCTTTTGAGCCATCACCAGTATCAATAGATGATACTGGAGATCTGTGGAGGTGCGACTGCACCCTGCGTGACGGGAGATGTCTCCCGTGGGTTAATGTTTGCTATTCTGCTGCTTATATGCCCGGGCAACGCCTCACCTCATTCATCTCCAAAGGTTGACAGGAATATTAACAAAGCATTTGGAGCTAGTATATTATTGGGATAATCTACTCGCTACAGAATTAACTCCCCCTCCCAGGGGATGAAAGGAAAAATACTTGATCAAGGAACTTAGCTGGTCGGTGAATTGTACGCCCTGCTCGTGTTACATAACCATCAAAGTTAACTTCCTCCTCTTCGCTGATGTCATCTAACTGGGGTCGTAGGGTGGGAGGTCGCACAGGATCGTCCGTCGTCGTAGGATCAGGTTGTGGTGCGGCTGGTAACTGGGGTTGTAGGGTGGGAGGTCGTACAGGATCGTCCGTTGTCGTAGGTGGCGGTGCTGCTGGTAACTGTGGTCGAAAAGTGAACTGTGTAGTCGGCGGATGTGTCTCTGGATTTAGCAGTGTCGCAGACGTTGAGACGAAGCCTGGAGCAGAGCAGAGAGCTGAGTGAGGCCGGAGTCGTGGAGCTCTATGTGGGAGAGCGTGGCGGCTCGATTGAGAATTGTGAGTGTCGGAACTCGGGGAGCGAGAGCGTGGCAGCTCGATTGAGAATTGTGAGTGTCTGAACTCGGGGAGCGAGAGCGTGGCGGCTCGATGCGGTCGTAGTCTGCTGTCTGCTCTGTGTGGAAGCTGTAGCGTCTTGGGTTGATTAGGACTGTACACGCCGAGTACTACATTGTTGACTGTGGAAATTGTAGTCTGGTACCAAAAGATGTAGGCAGTGTGTGGACAAGCTCGGTGTAGCAGGAGAGAAGAATGTGCATAATTGTTGCGTCCTTGGGTCGCTGGTGGAGCATTTAGATCCGGAGCGGATGGGCTTGGGCACCAGGACAATAGGAGGTAATGTAGGCACGTAGTTAGGACAACGAGGGAATCACTGCTAGAGCTGAATTGTCCTGGAGGCGACGAAGAGTCGGAAACGCAAGCTGTAAGTCCTGTACTGCGCAAAGTGCTTGAGTCGGCAGAGTATCAGAATGCAGTGAACGTGTAGATGAATCTGACGAAAGAGCAGCTTTCGTGGGCGCCCCTGTAGAACAAGCAGTGCCCTGGCAGCGACGGAGAGTCGGCAGGACAGGCTGTAGATCCCACATTATGTAGTTACTGATGAAGCTGCCAGATGAGTGAGTAGTGATCGTGGAGCAGCAAGCCGTAGTAGATGAAAATGCAGAGATGATCGCGATGAAAATCATAGCTGTGGCAAGGGTGTTGGCAACGTTCCACGACAGGTGGCTGCGGTCCACAGCAAGCAGCAGCAGTGGAGGTCCAGTGAGAGTCCATGTTGTAGTCCATCGTGGCTGGGTATCGTCGAAACTCTCTGGGGTCACCAATGTAACGGTTCTATTGTTACGTAAAGTATGGTGACAAATAAACACAGACACTAAGATACTATATATATATTTGGTCGAATATACAGAAGTACACAGTTGATACTTTGGTGTGAGTTGAGCGCACTGAGCGTCGGTACAGTATCTCGCAAGTGTCTGCTCTAGACCACACTTGAAAGTAGACTCTGGTTAATGTTTGCTATTCTGCTGCTTATATGCCCGGGCAACGCCTCACCTCATTCATCTCCAAAGGTTGACAGGAACATTAGGAACAAACCTTAGAAATCTAATACTTGATAACAGACTGAACAAAAACCACCTAATTATCGCAGGGGACTTTAATATTGACCTCTGCGAGCCTGAACACCCCACTGCTGTTAGCTTCCTCAACTGTATGAATTCCTGCTTCCTCATACCCTTAATCACTAGACCTACTAGAATCACTGATAGCACTGCCACGACGCTCGATCACATCTGGACAAACAACCTCTCCGCTTACTTCAGGTATAATCACCGATAGCACTACAGATCATTACCCCACATTTCTCTTAACTAACATTAGCAAACCACCTCTTGAGTCAAGAGTGATACGTTTTAAACTACACAATGAAACTGCTATAGACAATTTTATAACTGCTGCTGATAATGTCAACTGGGAGTCCGAGTTAGGTAACATAGTGGACATCAACCTTGCAGTACAATCTTTTCTTCAAAAAACTCTTAGCCTTTATAATACCCACTGTCCTATGCTTACAAAACAAGTCACAACCAAAAGGCTTAACAATCCCTGGCTTACAAAGGGAATACTTAAATCTATTAATAAAAAACATGACCTTGAGAAGAAGTATAGGTTAGGAATTGTCTCCAAAGAATTCTCAAAGAATTACTCATTATTGCTGTCTAAGATAATTAGACGAGCCAAAACTAAATACTACGAAGATAAATTTACCCAAATAAAGAGCAACATTAAACAAACTTGGAGAACAATTTCTCAAATATTGGGATCAAAGAAGTCTTTAAATAACAAACCGACTCTCCTGTCTAATAACGATGGTCAGCTTTCAGCCTCTGATTCTGCTACTGAGTTCAATAGGTTCTTCTCTTCCATTGGTTCATCCCTTGCAAATGATATTCCATCTTCCAGTACAGACATTAATGACTATCTTTCAGGTAACTATCCACAGTCTCTGTACCTAAAGCCTATTAATTCCACTGACGTCAATGAGATAATCCTTTCCCTTAAAACCAAGTCTGGTGCCCTTGAGGAGATACCAACTTTAATTTACAAAAAAGCCTCCAGATCTTTAGCCCCTGCTATATTGCTTTGCTCTTCAACAAGTCACTTGAACTCCAAACCTTCCCAGATATTCTAAAAATAAGCGAGAGTAACGCCTGTCCACAAATGTGGTAATCTCACAGATGTTAACAACTACAGACCTATATCTATCCTGCCAAACTTGTCAAAAATTTTTGAAAAACTAATCTATAAGCAGCTTTACTCATATCTAGCCAAACTCAATATACTTAGCCCTTGCCAATATGGCTTCAGACCCAAAAAAAGCACTAACGATGCACTTATTAGTATGCTTAACTCGATTCATACAGCTCTTGATAAAAATGAGTTCTCTGTTGGGTTGTTTGTGGACCTGCGTAAAGCTTTTGACACTGTCACCACCAAAACCTTCTTCTTAAATTACATCATTATGGAGTCAGAGGAAAATCCCTACAATACCTCAAATCCTACCTTACTGACAGGCTCCAATATGTTTCTGTGAATAACACAATTTCTCCCACCCTACCCATCAACATTGGTGTTCCCCAGGGCAGCATACTTGGCCCTCTCCTCTTTCTCATCTACATTAATGACCTTCCAAATGCCTCCCAACACCTCAAACCAATTCTATTTGCTGACGACACAACCTTCATTTACTCCAGTCCTGATCCCCTTGCTCTAAATGCCACAGTAAATACTGAGCTAAATAAAGTCCATCTGTGGCTAACTGCCAACAAACTCACCCTTAACATTGACAAAACCTTTTATATTCTGTTTGGCAATAAATCCTCTAATCAAATAAATCTCAAAATAAACAATACCCAAATTTGTAACAAATTAGATGGCAAATTCCTTGGCATTCTCATTGACCACAAGCTTAATTTCCAGGGACACATTCTAAACATATCAAAAAAAGTTTCAAAAACTGTGGGCATTCTTTCTAAGATCAGATATTATGTACCACGCCCTGCCCTGGTGACTCTCTATTACTCCCTTATCTATCCATATCTCAACTATGGTATTTGTGCTTGGGGCTCTACTACCCAAAATCACTTACGTCCTCTAATTACTCAACACAAAGCTGCTATTAGGACAATATCCAATTCTGGCCCCAGACATCACTCGGTACCCCTACTTAAATCTCTGAATATGTTAGACATTAAGTCACTGCACATTCTCTCATGTGTATTATACATATATAAAACGCTAAACTATAATGCCAATCCTGATCTCAAAAGCTTCATAGAAGGTTGTATCAGAACCCATGAGCATCACACCAGAAATAAATACAGTTTTGATATTCCTAGAGTACGACTTAATCAAACTAGAAATGCTCTACAAATCAAGGGGCCCAGAATGTGGAATGACCTTCCCAACCATGTTAAAGACTGTACCTCTCTCAACCAGTTTAAGTTAAAAGCGAAGCTATACCTAATAAATTCCCTGTAACCTACCTTACCCTTCTATTGTCAACCAATGTCTGTTTTTTTCTTTAAAGAGCGCTGTTTGTCGACATAATTGTATTTGTGCTGCTTTTTCATCTATGTTTTCATTTCTTGTTTTCATTCTACTCATTATGCTCAATTAGTATTAAGCTTGTCATTTAAGTTTATCATGCCCGAAACGCTTTGCGTAATAGTGGCTTTAGGCATTGTATGTACTAGCTATACCTATAAGTTAAACAATCCTTGTAAATATTTATTGTATGTATGTACCTTACCTAAATAAAATTGTATTGTATTGTATTGTATTGTATTGTATTAACAAAGCATTTGGAGCTAGTATATTATTGGGATTATCTACTCGCTACAATATATTAAGAGGTACATTGTAGCAAGATTTGAGATTAAATGATTTAAGACTAACACGTTTAGAAACAAGGCGCCCCCGAAGGAGGCTGTTATTTGTTATGCACCCCATACTCAACCAGTAAGTAGTGGAGCAAAACATAGATTACATGGTCATAAAGTCTTAATCAGACCAATTCAATTCAATTTCTTTCTTTATTATGCACCCCATACCCATCCCGTGGGCGGTGGTGTAAAGGATTACAGAGCCACATAATCGGTTCAGGAACTGAACCCTGTAGTTCGTTTAGCTAAGCAAATAACAATTTGTGACGCTAGTTACAAAATTATTAATATTATATATACATGTACACACTCTCATACATACATGTACATATATATATATATATATACATGTACATATATATATATACGTATACATATATACATACACATACATATCTAATCACCTACACAAATACACACATCAATAATCTTTGTGTCACAAGTGATCAACAAGAGGCTCACAACAGTCACTATACAAGCCACTTTACATCTATGGTGAGTCACACAGTTATTTTATTTATTTTATTTTATTTTATTTATGCATATACAAGAATGTACATAAGGAATGTGAGGATACAATTATGGTAATTACAGTCTTGTAAAGCCACTAGCACGCGCAGCGTTTCGGGCAGGTCCTTAATCTAAGAAAATTTTAAGGAGGTAAATACTTGCAAAATTTATAGACAAAAAAATGATAACAGATTACATGGAATGAAAAAAAAAAAAAAAAGATGAGAGAAAATTATAGGTACAGTATATTAAAGCACATAGGTAGCTATGATTGATTGCAATGACAGCTTAAAATGGTAGTTGACAACAAATTGGTAGGCACAATACAGCAGAAACAATATAAGATTGATTGCAATGACAGCTTGAATGGTAGTTGACAAAAATTGGTAGTCACAATACAGCATATGGCTAGCACATAAAAGAAGACAGCAATGAACACAATGATAAGGTTGTTTGATATTACAAAAAAATTAGGAGATTGGGTACCACTAGGTACAGAGCAAATTAAAGCTCAGTGTAGGAAACTAAATAGATGAAGTTAGGTACTTTTTGGTTTTGCTTTTAAATAAGGCAAAAGTTTTACAGTTTTTCAATTCACTAGGGAGTGAGTTCCATAGACTAGGTCCCTTAATTTGCATAGAGTGTTTACACAGATTAAGTTTGACCCTGGGGATATCAAAGAGATATTTATTTCTGGTGTGGTGATAATGGGTCCTATTACATCTGTCCAGGGAGAGTTTCAGAGCATGGTTTGCATTTAAGAACAGGGTTTTGTAAATGTAGTTGACACAAGAGAATGTGTGGAGGGAGTTAATATTTAGCAAGTTTAGAGATTTAAACAAGGGAGCTGAGTGTTGTCTGAAAGCAGAGTTAGTTATTATTCTGATAGCAGATTTTTGCTGTGTGATGATGGGCTTAAGGTGGTTTGCAGTGGTAGACCCCCATGCACAGATACCATAATTAAGATAGGGGTAGATTAGTGCATAATATAGTGAGAGGAGAGCAGAGTTAGGAACATAATATCTGATTTTGGAGAGTATACCAACTGTCTTAGAGACTTTCTTAGTTATGTGTTGAATGTGGGTGCTGAAGTTGAGTCTCTTGTCTAGGAATAGGCCAAGAAACTTGCCATCATTTTTATTACTGATGTTAATGTTGTCTATCTGTAGCTGAATTGCATTTGATGATTTGTTTCCAAATAAGATGTAGTAAGTCTTTTCGATGTTTAATGTTAGTTTGTTCGTTGACATCCATAAGTGGACTTTTTTTAATTCATTATTCACAACATTATTTAGTGTATGTGGGTTGAGGTTTGAGTAGATAAGGGTAGTATCGTCAGCAAACAATATAGGTTTGAGAATATTAGAGACATTAGGCAGATCGTTTATATATATAAGAAATAGAAGAGGTCCTAAGATGCTGCCCTGTGGCACTCCAACGGTAATTGGTAGAGTGGAAGAAGTTGTATCATTGATGGTTACATATTGGTGTCTGTCACTAAGATAGGATCGGATGTAGTCAAGGGCAAGGCCTCGGATTCCATAATGCTGGAGTTTAAATAAGAGGTAGTTGTGATTAACAGTATCAAAGGCTTTTCTTAGGTCAATGAAGAGTCCAATCGGAAACTCATTTTTGTCAAGGGCTGAGTAGATAATGTCAAGGAGACTAATGATTGCATCATTGGTACTCTTTTGGGACCGGAAGCCAAACTGGCAGGGGCTGAGTATGTCGAATTTTACGAGGTAGGAATAGAGCTGTTTGTAAATAATTTTTTCAAATATTTTTGATAGAATGGGTAGATTTGATATTGGTCTATAATTGTTTATGTCCGCCGGATTGCCTCCTTTATGGACTGGCGTTACTCTTGCTTTTTTGAGGATATCAGGGAAGGTGTGACACTCTATAGATTTGTTGAACAGTAGTGCTATGGGTGGGGCAAGGGCATGGGAGGCTCTCTTGTACACAATGGACGGAATTTCACTGGTGTTCCCTGCCTTGGTTTTTAGAGAGTGTATGATGGACACAACATCTGCCGGGCTGATTGGTGAAAGGAGAAGAGAGTTTGGATAGCTGCCTGAGAGATATGTGTTAATATGTGTCTGAGTCTGTGGGATTTTACTGGCAAGATTAGCACCAACCGATGAAAAGAAACTATTAAATTCATTTGCCATTTCTAAATCAGTTGACGGTATATCCCCATCCTTGTAGAGTTTTATTTGGTTATGTTTATTTGGCAAATTTTGGATATTTCGCTAAGATTTCAAGCAGCACATCATTATGAATGAAGTACTTACACATTTCTTGGACACTATTGATGGTGTTATCTCTAAATTCCGCGATTTTTTCACAATCCATTATATAATGACGCAAAGTATGCGAATAGTTCTGCTGACAGAGTTTACAGTTTAGTTCATTTATTATGCACCCCATACCCATCTTGTGGGCGGTAGTGGAAAGGGTTACAGAGGCACATAATGGGCTCAGGGACTGAACCCCATAATTCATTTAGCTAAGCAAGTTACAATCTTGATGAGCTAGTTACAAAATTCAATATAAGTCATCACATCAACAATGGGTTCGAGATCGACCTCAAGTACAGGTTCTAAATTAAGCAACTGACATATGTGGAGAGCTAGTGTCAAAATTTATATGTTTGTCCTGCACACCGCTCCCCATCCAGTGGGCAGCGGTGGATAGGTTACAATCACTTAGTTACTACCTACAGTTAGCAAACTGGGGATATTTGGCTAAAATTTCTGGTAGCAGATCATTTTGAATGAAATATTGACACATCGCTGGAACATTGGTTATAGAATTGTCTCTAAATTCACGTATCTTTTCGCAATCCATCACATAGTGACGGAGGGTGTGCAAATAATTTTGTTGACACAGTTTACATTTGGTCAGGTCTACATCGGCAGATAATGAGAATTCCCAGAGATACTTGTAACCGAGTCTAAGCCGAGCAGTAGTAACATCTAGAAGTCTGCTGATTTTATTGGATGATCCATAGATGTGTAGCTCCTCTTGCATGATAGTATGATGATAGATGGAATTACTGGTGTCAATTTCACTTTGCCTCAGATCTACAAGATCTTGTTGAAGTTCTCGGTGTACTGCTGCTCTCAGATTCAGATTCAGATGTTTATTCAGGTAAGGTATATACATACAAGTACAGTATCTGCTATCAGAATAATAACTAACTCTGCTTTCAGACAGCACTCAGCTCCCTTGTTTAAATCCCTAAACTTGCTAAATATTAACTCCCTCCACACATTCTCTTGTGTCAACTACATTTACAAAACCCTGTTCTTAAATGCAAACCATGCTCTGAAACTCTCCCTGGACAGATGTAATAGGACCCATTATCACCACACCAGAAATAAATATCTCTTTGATATCCCCAGGGTCAAACTTAATCTGTGTAAACACTCTATGCAAATTAAGGGACCTAGTCTATGGAACTCACTCCCTAGTGAATTGAAAAACTGTAAAACTTTTGCCTTATTTAAAAGCAAAACCAAAAAGTACCTAACTTCATCTATTTAGTTTCCTACACTGAGCTTTAAATTTGCTCTGTACCTAGTGTTACCCAATCTCCTAATTTTTATGTAATATCAAACAACCTTATAATTGTGTTCATTGCTGTCTTCTTTTATGTGCTAGCCATATGCTGTATTGTGACTACCAATTTTTGTCAACTACCATCCAAGCTGTCATTGCAATCAATCTTATATTGTTTCTGCTGTATTGTGCCTACCAATTTGTTGTCAACTACCATTTTAAGCTGTCATTGCAATCAATCATAGCTACCTATGTGCTTTAATATACTGTACCTATAATTTTCTCTCATCTTCTTTTTTTTCATTCCATGTAATCTGTTGTCATTTTTTTGTCTATAAATTTTGCAAGTATTTACTTCCTTAAAATTTTCTTAGATTAAGGACCTGCCCGAAACGCTGCGCGTGCTAGTGGCTTTACAAGACTGTAATTACCATATTTGTATCCTCACATTCCTTATGTACATTCTTGTATATGCATAAATAAATAAATAAATAAAGTGATGTTACATTAATGGATTGATATACTCAGATTGCTCATTGACAATCCAAGGTTACACTCAACGGCTCCTTTAAAGGCAGATTCTCATTTAGTCAAATCTACATCAGCAGATGTTACAAACTCCCAGAGGTACTTGTAGCCGAGCCTAAGCCAAGCAGTGGTAACATCTAGAAGTCTGCAAACATTATTGGATGACCCATAGACGTGCGGTTCTTCCTGCATAATAGAATGATGATAGATGGAGTAACTGGTGTGAATTTCACTTTGCCTCAAGTCTCCGAAATTTAGTTGATGTTCCTGGGATATTGCTGCCCTCAGGCTGTTCAAAGGCAGTCCAAGTTTGTAATCAATTCCCTCTTTACGAGCAAAAGTCTTGGCCAACTCATCAGTTCTCAGTGGCTATTTTTACATTAACATTTACAACTAACTTAAGTTAAATAACAACCAGTAAACAGACTGCTGTTTTCTAATTCTAGTTCAGGAACTTCCTGGGATAAAACGCGAACATTCCTTGAGGAACTGTGAGGTGCTTATCTGTTTTTCCTCGTAACGGTCCCAAAGCTTCCACAAATGTTCCTCTTTCTCTTTATTGCCCTTGCTGCGACTGGACTTTAGCTTTTGATCAGAAACCAGTTGGTATTGCAAGGTTACCAGGGACGCCTCACGGTACAGTAAGGGGATTAAAATATATCTCTATAAGGGGATTAAAATATATATTATATATATAAAATAGATTAAAATATATCTTAAAATTTATATATATATATATATAAAATATATATATTTATATAATATAAAATATATAAAAAATATATTGCAGTCTCCGTGGTGTAGTGGTAAGACACTCGCCTGGCATTCCGCGAGCGCTATGTCATGGGTTCGTATCCTGGCCGGGGAGGATTTACTGGGCGCAATTCCTTAACTGTAGCCTCTGTTTAACGCAACAGTAAAATGTGTACTTGGTTGAAAAAACGATTCTTCGCGGCAGGGGATCGTATTCCAGGGACCATAGGATTAAGGACTTGCCCGAAACGCTACGCGTACTAGTGGCTGTACAAGAATGTAACAACTCTTGTATATCTCTCAAGAAAAAAAAAAAAAAAAAAAAAAAAATATATATATAAAGCCAAGTTATCCGTCACTGCCCTTTGATTCAGACGCTGTTACCATCCTTCTACGTCATTGTTGGTCCTGCACCAGTCGTCTGAATGATCACCAGTTCCCCAATTCCCACACACTGTTGCACAGCCACGTACTTTTTATGTAATGATTTAATTGTGTCGTTAAGGGTGAACTGCTAGCCGACTTTTCTAATTCAGCAAACGCCTTACAATTATGTAGTACACACGTACCACATAAGTACGTGTGTTATACACGTACACACACACACACACACACACCTTGTCACGCACAAGATGAAGCTTGAAAAAGTTTAGTGGTATGCCAATAGGCTAGTCCCAGGACTAAGAGGCATGAGTTACGAGGACAGGCTGTGAGAAATGCACCTCATGACACTGGAAAACAGAAGAGTAAGGGGAGACATGATCACTACCTACAAAATTCTCAGAGCAATTGATAGGGCACATAAAGATAAACTGTTTAACACAGCAGCTAGGTGGTAGGCGAACAACCTTACATTGAGGTTACCTTGAAGTGCTTCCGGGGCTTAGCGTCCCCGTGGCTGGTCGTCGACCAGGCCTCCTGGTTGCCAGACTGATCAACCAGGCTGTTGGACGCGGCTGCTCGCAGCCTGACGTATGAGTCACAGCCTGGTTGATCAGGTATCCTTTGGAGGTGCCTATCCAGTTCTCTCTTGAACACTGTGAGGGGTCGGCCAGTTATGCCCCTTATGTGTAGTGGAAGCGTGTTGAACAGTCTCGGACCTCTGATGTTGATAGAGTTCTCTCTCAGAGTACCTGTCGCACCTCTGCTTTTCAACGGGGGTATTCTGCACATCCTGCCATGTCTTCTGGTCTCATGTGATGTTATTTCTGTGTGCAGGTTTGGGACCAGCCCCTCTAATATTTTCCACGTGTAAATTATTATGTACCTCTCCCGCCTGCGCTCAAGGGAGTACAGTTTTAGGCTCTTTAGTCGGTCCCAATAGTTTAGATGTTTTACTGAGTGAATTCTAGCAGTAAAGGATCTCTGCACGCTCTCCAGGTCAGCAATTTCTCCAGCTTTGAAAGGTGCTGTCATTGTGCAGCAGTACTCCACTCTAGAGAGCACAAGCGTTTTGAAAAGTATCATCATCGGTATAACATCTCTAGTGTGAAAAGTTCTTGTTATCCAACCTGTCATTTTTCTTGCAGTTGTGACGGCTACTTTGTTGTGTTCTTTAAAGGTAAGACAAGGAGACACAGATGGAAACTTAGTACCCAAATGAGCCACTGGGATGTTAGAAAGAACTTTTTCAGTGTCAGAGTAGTTAATAGATGGAATGCATTAGGTAGTGATGTGGTGGAGGCTGACTCCATACACAGTTTCAAATGCAGATATGATAGAGCGCAGTAGGCTCAGGAATCTATACATCAGTTGATTGCCAGTTGAGAGGTGGGACCAAAGAGCCAGAGCTCAACCCCCACAAGCACAACTAGGTGAGTACACAGACACAAAGATACACACACTAATGCCTCTATTCACCTTGCAGCAAATAGGAACCTGACAGTCAGGAAGCTGCTAAAGGCTGCATCTTGTGTGAGTGTGTTAGATAAAAATATGTGTTGTTTAGATATGATGGAAGAAAATAGGCCGAGAGTCGGTACATTAGACAACCGACGCTTAGAAAGGCGGGGCCCAAGAGCTAACAGCTAAATCTTGGAAATAATAAATTAAAATATTTAATACACACACATCCATGTTTCACATAAATTTGGCTGAGGGCTGATGGCCCCGTCGACGGGGCAGGAAGTCGGCGGTTGATCAAAGGCCTCCCACATCCTCCACATACCTGAGGATTATTCCGGCTTAATTTTAAACGGAAGTAATGTCTTGGCTTTTACGGCTTTAGCGGGTGGGTGGGTCCGTGGGTTTATTACACTATGAGTGAAAACAATCGCCTATTCTCTATTTTATATTGCCGCTTGCAGAGCTAGAAGCTGTTGACTCTTGTGTGCGTTGCACAAGGGGATTAATATCTGGATTAATATCTTTCAATATTTCCAGTATTTTTTAAGGTATCGCTTAAATACCGAAGATACTGCTATTGGACACCGCTTAATTGACAATGTCTCAACAACGCAGGCTGAAGATGTGAGGGCTTCTGCTATTGCAATGATGCTCATTTGCTTTTCAATGATGCGCCTTAGTGTCCCCCTCTCTAACTTACCGTTCTAAATACCCTTTCTCCATCTCTCGCAAACATTCCCCCCTCATACATCTCCCCCCTTTCCTTCTGTCCCCCTGTCCATCTTTGTCCCACTGTCCCTCACTTTGTCCCCTTGCCCACATTTTCTGTCCTCTGTCCCCGATCCCTTTCCCCCTGTCCCCCCTTTCCATCTCTCTGTCCCCCTGTCCCTCTCTATCCCATTGTCCCTCTCTCGGTCCCCCTGTCTCTCTCTGTCCCCCTGTTCCTCTCTGTCCTCCTGTTCCTCTCTCTGTCCCCCTGTCACTCTCTGTCCCCCTGTTCCTCTATGTCCCCCTGTCCATCTCTGTCCCCCTGTCCTCTCTGTCCCCCTGCCCACTCTTTCTGTCCGCTGTCCTTCATCTGTCCCCCTCCCTTTCCTCCAGTCCCCCTATCCATCTCTGTCCCCTTGTCCCGGTCTCTGTTCCCCTGTCCCTATCTCTGCCCCCTGTACCTCTCTCTGTCCCCCTGTCAGCCCTTTCTGTCCCCCTGTTCCTGTCCCTCTTTCCGTCCCTCCCTCTGTCCCCCTGCCCACTCTTTCTATCCCCTGTCTCTCCTTTGTCCTCTCTCTTGGTCTCCTGCCCCCCTCTCCTCCCTCTGTCCCCCGGTCCCCCTCTCTGACCCTGTCCCTCTGTCTCTATTCCTGTCCCCCTCTCTGTCCCTGTCTCACTGCCCCCCTTCTGTTCACCCGTCCCTCCTCTGGCCCTGTCCGTCTATCCCTGTCCCTTTGCTCCTGTCCCTGTCCCTCTGTCTCTGCCTCTCCTCGTTTCTGCCATTCTCTGTGTCAGCCTATCTCTCTGTCTCTTTCCTCGCTCTATCTCTGTCATTATCTCACTGACTTTGCATATCCTTATCTATCCGTCTCTGTCTAACATTCTCTCCCTGACTCTGTCTATATCTATTTCTCTGTCTCGGTCTTCATCTCTTTCTCTCTCTCCTTACATACATACATACATACATACATACATACATACATACATACATACATACACACATACATTTATTTAACACATGTGGTACACGCACAAGGGGACATAGGTGGAAGTAAGTAATTATCAAAAGAAGGCACCAAACCGGGAAGGCTATGTAGCACCATCAAATACGCAAAATAATCAGAGGGCGCTAAATATCACCAAGGATGCCAATACGAGAACAAAAACGCATAAGGCGAACGATATCAAAAGTATCCGAGTCACCAAGAATTCTATCGAGGGACAGGTGACCGCGAGGGGCGGTCGGAAAGCAAGACACACGCTCGTCCTGGAAGTCAGGACATTCAAGAAGGACATGCACGACCGTAAGAGGGACAATGCAACTAGGACAATAAGGAGCAGGGCGGCGCTCCATCAAGTGACCATGGGTTAAGCGAGTATGGCCAATACGCAACCTCGCCAGAGCTGTTTCCCACCGCCGGTTACGGTGGAAGGAGGACTGCCACGAGGAAACACAACATTTAAGAGTACGTAGCTTGTTACCAGTAACAGACAACCAAGAAGCCTGCCAACGGGTAAGGACTGAGGAATGGATAACCGGGTAAAAGTAGGAATACGGAATGCCCTTACGAGAGATGGGACAAGAGCGGACAGCTTCCTTGGCGGCAGCATCCGCACGCTCATTTAAAGACACACCAATATGGCTGGGAACCCAACAAAACTCAACCGACTTAAATTTACTGTGAACGAGAAACAGCCAATGCTGGATCTTGACAACCACTGGATGAACCGGATTAAAGGACCCGAGAGCCATGAGGGCACTACGAGAGTCAACAACAACTACAAAGGAAGACTGACAACGAGAAAGCAGGAGACGAAGAGCATAGAGAATAGCATAAAGTTCCGCTGTAAAGATGCTAGTCTCCGGACGCAAGCGACACATATAAGTGCGATCAGGAAAAACAACAGAGTAGCCAACACCGTCCACTGACTTAGACCCATCGGTGAAGACAGAAACGGAGCGGGAGTGAGAAGAAAAGTGCTCGACGAAAAGGCGTTTTAGAACCGTATGAGGGGTAAAAGCTTTAGTGATACGGGTCAAGGATGTACAAAACCGCGGAAGAGGGACCCTCCACGGGGGCAAAGAAGGAACAACACGAGGAGAAACATCAGAAATACGAACGGAAAGAGAATCCTGCAGGCGAGATAACCGGACAGAAAGAGGGAGGTGGTGAAGAGGAACAGGAACCGCAGGAGGGGTAAAAGTTAAAGCACGACAGAGGCGAGAGGAAGGATGTTGCAAGGACCTCGCAAGATAGTAAAGACAGTAGCGATCACGGCGGTCCTGGAGAGACAGGAAGCCAGTGTCAACATACAAGCTAAGGACGGGAGTCGAACGAAAGGCACCAGAACTGAGGCGCAACCCAGTATGGTGCAAAGCATCAAGACGGCGAAGAGTAGAAGGAGAAGCAGACGAGTAAGCAGGGCAACCATAATCGAGCTTAGACAGGACGAGAGAGGAATGTAAAGCAAGGAGAGTGCGCCTGTCTGCCCCCCAAGAAGTATGGGACAAGACCCGAAGGAGGGTAAGGGCCTTAGAGCACTCAACACGAAGGTAAGAGATATGGGGAGACCAAGACAAACGAGTGTCAAGGAATAACCCCAAAAGCTTCACGGAATCTTTGTATTCAAGGGGATGACCATAAAGTGACAAAGAGGGACGAAGAACAACCCGTTTCCGCGTAAATGTCATGGCACAAGTCTTAGAAGTAGAGAACTTGAAGCCATGATCAGTGGCCCAAGACGACACGGCATCAATTGCAAGTTGAAGCCGGCGTTGAAGGAGAGAGGCTAATCATCACCCTGACAACAAAGGGTAAGATCATCGACATAGAGAGCGGAGAAGACACCAGAAGGAAGAGAGGAAAGAAGACCATTGAGGGCAACCAGAAAAAGAGTAGTGCTCAGAACACTACCCTGGGGCACACCTTCGTATTGCTGAAAAGAGGGAGAGAGAGCGGTACCAAGGCGCACCCGAAAGGAACGACGAGAGAGGAAGCTGCGTAGAAAGAGAGGGAGATGACCACGAAGGCCAAAAGAATGAAGTTGAGATAGGATATGATAACGCCAAGTGGTGTCGTAAGCCTTTTCTAGGTCAAAAAGGACGGCAACAACGGAGGTCTTCGCAGCAAAAGCAGTACGAATTTAGACCTCCAAGTTCACCAGGACATCTGTCGTGCTGCGGCACTTGCGGAAACCAAATTGAGAAGGGGAGAGGAGGTGATGGTGTTCCAGGAACCACATCAGACGAACGTTAACCATACGTTCAAAGAGTTTGCAGACACAACTTGTGAGAGCAATAGGGCGAAAGTCCTTAGGGGAAGTACCCAGAGACCCCGGTTTGCGAACAGGGAGGACAACGGCATCGAGCCAGTCCTCAGGGACTGACGACGACTCCCAGACCCGATTATACAGACTCAGTAAATACTGAGACGTGCGCGGAGGGAGATGGCGAAGCATCTCATAATGAATACCATCGGAGCCCGCCGCCGTAGAACCGCAGAGGGCCAGGGCAGAACGAAGTTCAGAGAGAGAGAAGGGATCATTATAGGGAAGCTGAAGATGAGTGCAGAAATCTAAAGGACGAGACTCAAGGACAGGTTTACGAAGAAGGAAAGATTGGGGAAGATGAAGACCAGAGCTAACAGAAGAAAAGTGGGAACCTAGTTCGGAAGCGACCTGCAACGGGTCCGCCACAAGAGTATCATGGAGGTGAAGGACCAGTGAAACATCGGGAACGAACTTACCCGCTATCTTGCGGATACGCTTCCAGATCTGGGCCAGAGGGGTTTCGGACGTAATTGTTGAGACATAAGACGCCCAACATTCACGTTTAGCCGTACGGATGGCCCTACGGGCCACCGCACTCGCTTTCCGAAAGAAAAGAAAAGAATCGGTCGTCTGCCTACGGCGGTGCCTCTTCCAGGCTGCACGCTTACAGCGGACAGCCCGAGCACAGTCCGCATTCCACCAGGGAACGCACTTCCGTGGACCCCGAGAGGAAGAGCGAGGAATAGAGCGGAGGGCAGCGTTGAAGACAGTGTCATGAAAAAGGAGGAGAGCGCGAGAGAGAGGCAGAAGGGAGAGGTCAGAGAGAGCAGCACTGAGGGTAAATAGGGTCCAGTCTGCCTTAGCAAACTGCCACCTAGGGAAAGAGAGGAAAGGGCGAAAAGAGAAAAAGGAAACAAGGATGGGGAAATTATCACTTCCATAGAGGTCATCAAGAACCTGCCACGTGAAATCTAAGTAAAGAGAAGAAGAGCAGAGAGAAAGATCAAGACAAGAAAGGGCGCGAGTCCGAGAGTCCAAATGAGTAGGCTCACCAGAATTCAGAAGAGACAGGGAAGAAGAGAGGAGAAACGACTCAAGGAGGCGACCCCGGGTATTCGTCAGAACGTCACCCCAAAGAGAATGACGACAATTGAAGTCACCCAGCCGGAGCACAGGCTCCGGCAAGGAGTCTAGGAGGTGTTTCAAATCAGGAAGAGAGAGCGGGACACTCGGGGGGAGATAAATGGAACAAACTGTGTACCATTTCCCCACAAAGATACGAGCAGCAGAACAATGGAGAGGCGAAGGAAAAAGCAAAGGAACAAAGGGAACATCAGCACGAATCAAGAGAGCAGAAGAATTAGAAGCCCCAGCAATGGCTGGGGGGGGGGGGGAGAGAAAGGAATAGCCACGAAAACGACCAGGACGAGCACCAAGCATCGGCTCCTGGAGACAGACACAAAGGGGCGAAAACCGCGAAATCAGAAGTTGGAGTTCAAGGAAATTGGCGTAATAACCTCGAACGTTCCATTGAAGAATGGACAACGACGAGAAGAGAAAGGACAAAAACAGAACAAGGAAGAAACAAAGGCGAAAGAGCAACAGAGCACGTTAAAGAATATCAGGGTCGGGATCAGGGTCAGCAAAGTCAGGGTTAGGGGGCATGGGTAAACTGAGCAAAGACGGAGGGAAGGAAACGGGAGAACAGATCAGAGGTGGGCGGGCGGGGTCCGGAGGAGGAGGAGGAAGAGGAGGAGACAACGGAGAGGAGCAGTCAAGGACAGCAGCAGGAAGAGGGGGAGTAGAAAGAGGGGAGCGCACCTCAGCAAGAGCAGCAACCGAAAGGGAAGCAGGGGCCAAAGAAACCTCCATAGCAGGAACAGGGGGCGTAATCACTGAAACGGGAGGGGAAGGAGCAACAGAGCCAGAAGTAGGAGCTGAGGAAGAAAGCGAAGCCTTCTTACCCGCCGGGGAAGAGGAAGGAGAGGAGCCAGGCATTCGCTTCTGACTTAAAGAGACCGGTGTCCCAGCAACTATGTACCGGGCAACGGATTCCAGTGTCTCAACAGGAGAAGCCGAACGAGAGCACACACGACGGCCGTTAGGAGAGCGATGGACATCCGCCCGCACCGACAGGCGGTGGGGAGAGCCGATAGATGGAGGAAGAGGATGGGAAGGAGGATCGGAGGGGGACGAGGAAGAAGACACCGGAGACACGGCAGACCGGGTAGAAGGAAGGGGAACCCCAAACAGAGGACCAGGAGGAGGATCCTTCGGGAGAGAACCCAAAGGAACAAAGGAGGGGGCAGTGGGCGCATCAGGGTCCAAGGCCCGGAAACGGTTGTGAGTCTGAGGAAGGCGGGAAGGACGAGGAGAGGAAGAGCGCAACACGCGAGCATAAGAGATATTAGCAAAAGGCGGGAGCCGGCGAACCTGGCGTCTCGCCTCAGGAAAAGATAAACGCTCACGGTGCTTCAAGTTGAGGACGGCTGCCTCAAGCTTGTAATGGACACACGCACGGGAGAAGGTAGGATGGGCCTCACCGCAGTTGAGGCAACGAGCCTGGGGAGAAGTGCACTCCGACTTAGAGTGACCCTCACTCCCACACAAAGGACAGAGAGAGAGACAGTCCCAGAGCAGCGGAGGGCACCATGCCCAAACCTCCAGCACTTGTTACAAAGTCGAGGAGAAGGAATATACTCCTGGACAGAGCACCTAGCACCAGCAAGAATGACAGAGGATGGAAGGGTCCTACCATCAAAGGTGATCTTCACAACGCGAAGGGGTTGACGGCGACGACCACGAGGGGGACGAGAAAACGAGTCAACCTGGAGGACAGAATGGCCTTGGGCATCAAGGATATGCCGAATATCATCGTGGCAATCCTGCAGATTCCGAACACCGGTTGCAACATGGGGTGGGAGGAGAATAGTGCCAACACTGGCATTCATCGGAACGTTCTTGGAGACCCGAACAGGGATCTCGCCAAGGCAAGATAAGGCAGCCAAGCGGGAAGCCGCATCCTGAGAAGGAGCAGCAACGACACGTGTACCGAGACGAGTGGGGTTGAAAGTAACACACGCATCCACGGAATCTACAAGATGCCGATGGAGGGAGAAATCGTCAGGAGGCGCAGAATCAAGAGGGAGGAGATCAAAGTATTTGGCCCATGAAGCAGGACCAAACAAGGCCTGATACGCATCAGCACGGGAAGGAATCGAGCGAGTGCGGTTGGGGCGCGAACGGCGTTGAGAACCCCTAGAGAGAGAGGGGTCAAAAGGCGCAGTAGTCACAACGAAAGACTTAGCCACACCAGGGGACGAAGTGGTCACCACCGGGGGCTGGAGGCTCGACCCAACCACAGAGGAGGGAGGGGAGCTGGGGGAAGAAGTCAGGACGGTTAAAGGAGGAGCAAGGTCGGGGCCCAACGCAGCGGGAGCTACAGAGCCTGGTCTTCCAATACAGGCCGACTCGGGGGCTTGGTCGCCCACCCCACGAGCCTGAGAGGGTACAACGGAAACATTCAACGACATAGAGACGGAAAGTGACAAATTCATCCACGAATGTGCCCCCATACCCACCATGGAGCCACAATTAGAGGCAGGACACCCAACAGGAAGCTATCACCGATCATGCCGGGGCCCCCTAGGGGTGCGTCGTGAGTATACGCCCCACAAACGCCACCTTAAGAACCGTCAGTCCGTCGAGATCGGGTTCAGCGACGAAAGGGGGATTGACAATAAAAGGTTCCCCTCGCTCGAGACGTTGGGTACTACAGTTCTACAGGTGCAAGAGTATGCCTCCTCAAGCACCCGGGCATCAAAATAGAAGAAGTCCAAAGAAATAATCCAAAACAAGCAAAAGGTCGGCAGGAAACGACAAGCAGATAGGAGAAGAGGAGGGAGGAAAAACGAAACATAAGGAAAAGGAAAAGCGATCCGGCACAATTGGAGAAGACAGCAGCAGGAGTGCAAGGCCAGAAAAGGTCAGAGGACTGCCCAACGGAGCATCACACTCCGGCAGCCGTCCACCAAGCCCCCTCACGACGCCAACGGGCCGGATGGGGAGGGGGACATAGGTGGAAGCTAAGTACCCAAATGAGCCACAGAGAGATTATAGAAAGAACTTTTCAGTGTCAGAGTAGTTAATAAATGGAATGCATTAGGCAGTAATGTGGTGGAGGCTGACTCCATGCACAGTTTCAAATGTAGATATGACAGAGCCCAGTAGGCTCAGGAATCTGTACATCAGTTGATTGACGGTTGAGAGGCGGGATCAAAGAGCTAATGTTCAACCCCCGCAACCACAACTAGGTTAGTACATACATACATACACACATACATACATACATACATAAGATATAAAACAGTGGAGGATTCCCAAGTAGAACAATCAACCACAATGCCCATTACCCCTTTACCCTGTTGTCCTTAACTACACAACTATACAAGAGTCATTAACACGTGTAATGGCTGATCCCCCATCACGATAGCATGAAGACCAATTGCCTGACCCGCAGTCCGTCTTGCTCCTCAAATAATTTTCGGGTTAACATGAAAACGTCTCTCGAGTTTAACTCTCTAATGTTGTTTTCCCATCTTTCATTTTAATAGCTTAGTTCCTTTATTATGCCCCAATTACTCATCCATTGAGAGGTAGTTAAAATTAACCCAAATTTAAAAAAAGTTCCTTTTGCTAAGCAAGCTACAGTCTTGATAAAGTCAGATATATTGTTTGTTAACACATTTCTCAACAATGAACAGTCAGTTTTATCAAGCTAACATATCCTAACACAACAAGTGAGAGTATTAACTGGTCTAATTATTTTATTAGACCAGTATATATTATTAGATTATACTGGTATAATTATATATATATATATATATATATATATATATATATATATATATATATATATATATATATATATCTATACGTATATATATATATATATATATATATATATATATATATATATATATATATATATATATATATATATATATATATATATATATATAACTGAAAACTCACACCCCAGAAGTGACTCGAACCCATACTCCCAGAAGCAACGCAACTGGTATGTACAAGACGCCTTAATCCACTTGACCATCACGACCGGACTAATGAGGTGATAGCCGAGGCTATTTGAACCACCCCACCGCCGGCACTCGGATAGTTATCTTGGGCATAGCATTTTACCAAATCACCTCATTCTTAGGGGCACACGTGAGGAACACAAATGCGAACAAGCCAGAATGGTCCCCTGGACAATATGCAACTGAAAACTCACACCCCAGAAGTGACTCGAACTCATACTCCCAGAAGCAACGCAACTGGTATGTACAAGACGCCTTAATCCACTTGACCATCACGACCGGACTAATGAGGTGATAGCCGAGGCTATTTGAACCACCCCACCGCCGGCACTCGGATAGTTATCTTGGGCATAGCATTTTACCAAATCACCTCATTCTTAGGGGCACACGTGAGGAACACAAATGCGAACAAGCCAGAATGGTCCCCTGGACAATATGCAACTGAAAACTCACACCCCAGAAGTGACTCGAACCCATACTCCCAGAAGCAACGCAACTGGTATGTACAAGACGCCTTAATCCACTTGACCATCACGACCGGTAAAATGCTATGCCCAAGATAACTATCCGAGTGCCGGCGGTGGGGTGGTTCAAATAGCCTCGGCTATCACCTCATTAGTCCGGTCGTGATGGTCAAGTGGATTAAGGCGTCTTGTACATACCAGTTGCGTTGCTTCTGGGAGTATGGGTTCGAGTCACTTCTGGGGTGTGAGTTTTCAGTTGCATATTGTCCAGGGGACCATTCTGGCTTGTTCGCATTTGTGTTCCTCACGTGTGCCCCTAAGAATGAGGTGATTTGGTAAAATGCTATGCCCAAGATAACTATCCGAGTGCCGGCGGTGGGGTGGTTCAAATAGCCTCGGCTATCACCTCATTAGTCCGGTCGTGATGGTCAAGTGGATTAAGGCGTCTTGTACATACCAGTTGCGTTGCTTCTGGGAGTATGGGTTCGAGTCACTTCTGGGGTGTGAGTTTTCAGTTGCATATTGTCCAGGGGACCATTCTGGCTTGTTCGCATATATATATATATATATATATATATATATATATATATATATATATATATATATATATATATATATATATATTAGTATATTTTGGTAGCAGTCTTTCCTGCAGACATATATTATTAAATATGACCGAAAAAGTAAGATTAATAATTCTAACACGAATTTTCTCAATCTTTCGTACATTTCGTTTCACTGTTGGAGGTAAATCAAAAATCAATTCTCCAAAATTCATTTTTATTTCTAGTCTGACGCGACACGAGCGCGTTTCGTAAAACTTATTACATTTTCAAAGACTTTAGTTCACAAATACACAACTGAATAGAACTTACGCATCTCCGATTTTATATCTACATTTGAGTGAGGTGGAAGGGGTGATGTGGCATTAACACAAGACAGAACAAGATGTGGTATTAATAGGGTATTAATTTCATCAACACAAGACAGAACAAGAGTATTAATGGGGTATTAATTTCATCAACACAAGACAGAACACGAAACAATGGATATTGAATAGAAGTGTTTGTAGAAAGCCTATTGGTCCATATTTCTTGATGCTTCTATATTGGAGCGGAGTCTTGAGGTGGGTAGAATATAGTTGTGCAATAATTGGCTGTTGATTGCTGGTGTTGACTTCTTGATGTGTAGTGCCTCGCAAACGTCAAGCCGCCTGCTATCGCTGTATCTATTGATGATTTCTGTGTTGTTTACTAGGATTTCTCTGGCGATGGTTTGGTTGTGGGAAGAGATTATATGTTCCTTAATGGAGCCCTGTTGCTTATGCATCGTTAAACGCCTAGAAAGAGATGTTGTTGTCTTGCCTATATACTGGGTTTTTTGGAGCTTACAGTCCCCAAGAGGGCATTTGAAGGCATAGACGACGTTAGTCTCTTTTAAAGCGTTCTGTTTTGTGTCTGGAGAGTTTCTCATGAGTAGGCTGGCCGTTTTTCTGGTTTTATAGTAAATCGTCAGTTGTATCCTCTGATTTTTGTCTGTAGGGATAACGTTTCTATTAACAATATCTTTCAGGACCCTCTCCTCCGTTTGAGCTGTGGAAAAGAAGTTCCTGTAAAATAGTCTAATAGGGGGTATAGGTGTTGTGTTAGTTGTCTCTTCAGAGGTTGCATGGCTTTTCACTTTCCTTCTTATGATGTCTTCGACGAAACCATTGGAGAAGCCGTTATTGACTAGGACCTGCCTTACCCTACAGAGTTCTTCGTCGACTTGCTTCCATTCTGAGCTGTGGCTGAGAGCACGGTCGACATATGCGTTAACAACACTCCTCTTGTACCTGTCTGGGCAGTCGCTGTTGGCATTTAGGCACATTCCTATGTTTGTTTCCTTAGTGTAGACTGCAGTGTGGAAACCTCCGCCCTTTTCCATGACTGTTACATCTAGACAGGGCAGCTTCCCATCCTTTTCCATCTCGTAAGTGAAACGCAGCACGGAACACTGCTCAAATGCCTCCTTCAGCTCCTGCAGATGTCTGACATCAGGTACCTGTGTAAAAATGTCGTCAACATACCTGCAGTATATGGCCGGTTTCAAGTTCATGTCGACTAAGACTTTTTGCTCGATGGTACCCATGTAGAAGTTTGCAAACAGGACACCTAGGGGAGAACCCATGGCGACCCCATCTACTTGCTTATACATGTGCCCATCCGGGCTCAAGAAGGGTGCCTCTTTAGTACAAGCTTGTAGTAGTTTCCTCAGAATATTTTCTGGTATGTCAAGAGGAGTACAGGCTGGATCACGATACACTCTGTCGGCTATCATTCCAATTGTCTCGTCCACAGGTACGTTGGTAAACAGCGATTCTACGTCCAACGAGGCTCTTATCCCTGTGGCCCGTATGCCCCGCAGTAAGTCAACAAATTCCTTTGGAGACTTCAGGCTGAAGGCGCAAGGAACATAAGGAGTCAGGAGGCCGTTGAGTCGCTTCGCCAGTCTATACGTGGGTGTGGGTATCTGGCTAATGATTGGCCGAAGTGGGTTTCCAGGCTTGTGCGTCTTGACACTTCCATACACATATCCAGGTTTATATTCCCCAATGATCTTTGGCAGGTGGAGTCCGGATTTCTTGGCGTTCACAGTTTCGATCAGTTTGTTGACCTTTGCTTTTAATTCGGCTGTAGTGTCCTTCGTTACCCTTTGGAACTTAGTTTGGTCATTGAGTATGATGTTCATTTTCGCCAGATATTCGTCTTTTTTAAGAATGACATATATTGGCGACTTGTCACTTCTCCTGACAACTATCTCCTTGTTCTCACGAAGGCTTTTAGCTGCCGCTTTAAGCTCGGGGGACAGTATGGTGCTTCTGTAGTTGCCTCGATTCTTTCCTCCTTCTGCAATAAGTTCTGCTTGTAAGGTATCTTTGGTAGTGACCTCCTTTTGTGTCTCGAGGTCGAATATGTCGTCCAACAGAATTTCCAACTCTACTTTCCGGGCCATCTCACTCGGTCTGGACATAACATGACAGTTTATGCCCAGATTTAGGAGAGTGACTTGGTCCTCAGTGAGGTTAATTCCTGCAAGGTTCAGGAAGCCATCTCTTGGTCGTGGAATTGCCATAGGTCCTCCCTATAATGTTGTTAGTTTCTTGATAATCCTTGTTTCAGTGCCGAGGTGATGTTGGTCTGTGAGGATGTCGAGGTGTTGTTCAATGCGGGTACGGATACTATCGTCGATGTTGCTATTTCTCCACTCGTTTGTAGCATGAAGTAGTTGCGTTTTGTTGTCTTTGATTTCATTCTCTGCTTTGTATATCTGATCACGAATCAGATCCTGGCGATATTTTGATAGCCGACAGAGTGTATCGTGATCCAGCCTGTACTCCTCTTGACATACCAGAAAATATTCTGAGGAAACTACTCCAAGCTTGTACTAAAGAGGCACCATTCTTGAGCCCGGATGGGCACATGTATAAGCAAGTAGATGGGGTCGCCATGGGTTCTCCCCTAGGTGTCCTGTTTGCAAACTTCTACATGGGTACCATCGAGCAAAAAGTCTTAGTCGACATGAACTTGAAACCGGCCATATACTGCAGGTATGTTGACGACATTTTTACACAGGTACCTGATGTCAGACATCTGCAGGAGCTGAAGGAGGCATTTGAGCAGTGTTCCGTGCTGCGTTTCACTTACGAGATGGAAAAGGATGGGAAGCTGCCCTTTCTAGATGTAACAGTCATGGAAAAGGGCGGAGGTTTCCACACTGCAGTCTACACTAAGGAAACAAACATAGGAATGTGCCTAAATGCCAACAGCGACTGCCCAGACAGGTACAAGAGGAGTATTGTTAACGCATATGTCGACCGTGCTCTCAGCCACAGCTCAGAATGGAAGCAAGTCGACGAAGAACTCTGTAGGGTAAGGCAGGTCCTAGTCAATAACGGCTTCTCCAATGGTTTCGTCGAAGACATCATAAGAAGGAAAGTGAAAAGCCATGCAACCTCTGAAGAGACAACTAACACAACACCTATACCCCCTATTAGACTATTTTACAGGAACTTCTTTTCCACAGCTCATAAAACGGAGGAGAGGGTCCTGAAAGATATTGTTAATAGAAACGTTATCCCTACAGACAAAAATCAGAGGATACAACTGACGATTTACTATAAAACCAGAAAAACGGCCAGCCTACTCATGAGAAACTCTCCAGACACAAAACAGAACACTTTAAAAGAGACTAACGTCGTCTATGCCTTCAAATGCCCTCTTGGGGACTGTAAGCTCCAAAAAACCCAGTATATAGGCAAGACAACAACATCTCTTTCTAGGCGTTTAACGATGCATAAGCAACAGGGCTCCATTAAGGAACATATAATCTCTTCCCACAACCAAACCATCGCCAGAGAAATCCTAGTAAACAACACAGAAATCATCGATAGATACAGCGATAGCAGGCAGCTTGACGTTTGCGAGGCACTACACATCAAGAAGTCAACACCAGCAATCAACAGCCAATTATTGCACAACTATATTCTACCCACCTCAAGACTCCGCTCCAATATAGAAGCATCAAGAAATATGGACCAATAGGCTTTCTACAAACACTTCTATTCAATATCCATTGTTTCGTGTTCTGTCTTGTGTTGATGAAATTAATACCCCATTAATACTCTTGTTCTGTCTTGTGTTGATGAAATTAATACCCTATTAATACCACATCTTGTTCTGTCTTGTGTTAATGCCACATCACCCCTTCCACCTCACTCAAATGTAGATATAAAATCGGAGATGCGCAAGTTCTATTCAGTTGTGTATTTGTGAACTAAAGTCTTTGAAAATGTAATAAGTTTTACGAAACGCGCTCGTGTCGCGTCAGACTAGAAATAAAAATGAATTTTGGAGAATTGATTTTTTATTTACCTCCAACAGTGAAACGAAATGTACGAAAGATTGAGAAAATTCGTGTTAGAATTATTAATCTTACTTTTTCGGTCATATTTAATAATATATATATATATATATATATATATATATATATATATATATATATATATATATATATATATATATATAGTACCTGATCATTACAACTATTTAACACTGGGAAGGGATCAGGATAAGGATTTGGGATGGGATGGGGAGGAATGGTGCCAAACCACTTGGACGGCGGTCGGGGATTGAACGCCTAGGACTGCTACTGTGCATTTAAATTACTAACTTACCTGAGAGTCTATATATCCCTACATATCAATGTTTGTGTATACTGGTAATGTGAGGAACATACAGAAGATAAGGGTAGCTGAACACAACAAAATGCTGAAGGACAACTTTATTAAAGTTGCATAATGAAATGTGTAAGTACTTCATTCATAATGATATGCTGCCCGAAATCTTAGCGAAGTATCCGAAATTTGCTTACTGTAGGTAATGCATGCACATGACTGTAAAACTGCCGCCCAGTTGGGTGGGTGTGGAGCACATGACTGTAAAGCTGCCGCCCAGTTGGGTGGGTGTAGAGCAAGACTAGTAACTGTGTGACTCACTATAGATGTAAAGTGCCTTGTATAGTGACTGTTGTGAGCCTCTTGTTGATCACTTGTGACACAAAGATTATTGATGTGTGTATTTGTGTAGGTTATTAAATAGTATGTGTATTGTTGGGGTTTCACCTCTCTATCCTTACTCTGGGGTGAGCAATAGTTATGCTCTAGGTCACTCACCGTAGCCCTGCGGGTCTTCACTCGATCCTCACGGCGCCACTGCACGCCAGGAGTCTCCCCCAGTCAATCTCAACGGCCTCTTATTGAGGAGTGGGAACACGACTCGTTCACTAGACTGTCATGTGCCCTCCCCAACAATCGGGCTCTACGGTAAACCACAAGGTCGCCAACTGGTGTTTTAGGTGGCCAGTAACACCATCAGTGGACTGGTGGAATTAGTGGTAGCCTTGGCAAGGTCACACTCAAAAGATCAGGGATCAGGCAGGTACTTACTGTTATCACTCTTATGCTTTCAGTATAATATAGCCACAAGATCAATGGAGGAGATGATAAAAACACAAAGGTGATTTTGTATTTTACTTAAAATGTATGAAAGATGTCACAAGGCCAAACAAAAACAAATAAATCAACTGATCCTGACACGGCCGGTAATTCCCACGAATAGTTTGCGATCACTAAGTGGCAACACCTCCCCTCCTTGTCAAATATCAAGAACAGCTGATCGCCTGGCCCCCACGCGCGAAAGATTATTGCTTGTTTTCAGATTCACGCGCGCTGTTTCTTTAAGTTCTCCAATATTACTATAAACTCGCACACTCGTTATTGGCACAAATAGACCATAATACTTAGTTACACTGTACTCAGGCTCAAACAGTCTTTTCTACAATCAATGCTACAATGACTCACTGTAATGGCTTTACATTGTCCTTCACTCAACAATATATTATGAACTATTAACACTGGAGTTTTCAGTACTTTCTCTCGTGGTCGATAACGCAATAATTCACTGTACTCACAAATGACTAATCACTGCATGAACATAGCATATATAATGTAGATACATCAAATATCAATACATGGAAAATAAATAGTTTCTGGGCACACAGCCTAACTTCCAAATTCTGGCATAATATTATATATAATTTACCACTATATGTTCATATCAAAATCTATAGAAAGATATACACAACACAGTAAATTTATCACTTGTTCCTGGTGCCTGTACACACCAATAATCAACATGAATATTACAAGTACTCTTGATAGTACTGTCTAGCACACTGGTGCTTTACCGTGACATGGGTGAGACTTGCTCACGACATATAAAATCCTCAGGCTAAATAATATAGCCGAATAATATAGCTAACTAAAGGGAGATGGGGAGGGAACTAGAAACACCTACTTCACCCTATCCTCCGATGAGAGTCGAGATGTAGCTCCTGGTCCTCGTGTCAGGAACGCCCCCACACGACACGTCGTCGTGTCCTACCAGAGCCTCTCGTCGTCACACCGTTTAGCGCGTCGTCTCCGTGCCTCTTCACTGCAGGTCCGTCCTCCTTCTTGACTTCTTGAAGGGTTGGAGTCGGTCTCCTGGCCGTCGTCTTCTCCCACAACGGCTGCCGCCTACGATCTCAGCTGCAGTCGTCCGGATCCCCAAATAGTCCTCTCTTCCTCGGCTACCCAGTGGCTCTGTCAGCCACTACGCTGTCACGAACTGGTGAACTGCCACCGACGTCACATACGTCACTGCACGGCTTCACTGCTTCTTGCGCAGTACCTGACTGGAGCACTTGTTGCTCAAATAACCGTCAATTCCCTCTCTGGTTCAACACATGAACTAGGGAAGACCTCTCAGAGTACTGGCGGACTTCAGGTGACGCGTAAATCCACGAGAGCGGGAAACAACTGTCCAACTGACACGACCAATCGTCGCACGTCTGACCTCTATAACGTGTCGTGTCTGACTGATGGCGCCAGAGTGGCGCGCGGCCTGGACCCCCTTCCTTCGTGACGTCACTTTCGCCACGGGAGATTTCATTGGCTCCCGGTGCCACATTGCTGTCGGTGACCAATCCGGTGCCACTGACGTCACACGGTTTTGGCGGGAAATCAGGGAGGCAAGCGCCATCTTGGCTCCCTAAAGGGCCTATACCACAGGCCAAAATATTACTATTTCACAAATTTCTCGGCTCTCCGAGAACACTTCACTCTCTCCCATATATCAAATAGAAGCCTGCTACGTAGAGAACGCTTGGGAAAAGTAGACATGACTCTTACTGCAGGCGTGGGAGAATTATAAGGGGGGGAACTCTGTCACAGTATGTATATATATATACGTATATATATATATATATATATATATATATATATATATATATATATATATATGTTTCATTGAATATGACCGCATATTCTGTATTTATTATTTTCTGGTTTAGGGCTTCTATCCCTCTAACTATTTTCTTAGCATCAGGGCTTAATTGGAATAGGAGTTCTCCAAAACTCATTTTCGTACTTTTAAGGTGAAGAAAAGGATTTACTATAGAGTGTTTTACACTTATTTGTATAATTTGCACGACGTTTCGAACCTCCATGGTTCATTCTCAAGTGAACAGATCTTACAATACTAGTTGATTTTATACCCGCATTAGGTCAGGTGATAATACAATGAAGGTGAAAAACATGGGGGGATACATAATAATAAAATAAATAAATATGTTTATTCAGGTAAGGTACATACATACAAGTGATGTTACATTAATGGATTGATATATAGATAGAGCTAGTACATACAATGCCTAAAGCCACTATTACGCAATGCGTTTCGGGCAAGAAAAACATTAATATCTAGAACTTAATACTAATTGAGCATAAAGAATAAAAAGTGTTGAAAACAAATACAAATAAAGATAAAAAAAAGGGGGAACATGACTGAAAAAGCAGCACAAATACAATAGGTTGACAGTGTTGATTAAAAAAAAAAATAATAATAATAAAATAAAATAACAGACATGGATTGACAATAAAGGAGTGAGGTGGGTTACAGGGAATTTATTAGGTAGTGTTTAGTTTTTATCTTAAACTGGTTGAGAGAGGTACAGTCTTTAACATGGTTGGGAAGGTCATTCCACATTCTGGGTCCCTTGATTTGTAGAGCATTTCTAGTTTGATTAAGTCGTACTCTAGGAATATCAAAACTGTATTTATTCCTGGTGTGGTGCTCATGGGTTCTGTTACAACCTTCAATGAAGCTTTTGAGGTCAGGATTGGCATTACAGTTCAGCGTTTTATATATGTATAATACACAAGAGAGAATGTGCAGTGACTTAATATCTAACATATTCAGAGATTTGAGTAAGGGTACCGAGTGATGTCTGGGGCCAGAGTTGGTTATTGTCCTAATAGCAGCTTTGTGTTGGGTAATGAGAGGACGTAAATGATTTTGGGTAGTAGAACCCCAAGCACAAATACCATAGTTGAGGTATGGATAGATGAGGGAGTAATAGAGAGTAACCAGGGCAGGGCGTGGTACATAATATCTGATCTTAGAAAGAATGCCAACAGTTTTTGAAACTTTTTTTGATATATTTAGAATGTGACCCTGGAAATTCAGCTTGTGGTCGATGAGAACGCCAAGGAATTTGCCATCTAATTTGTTACAAATTTGGGTATTGTTTATTTTGAGATTTATCTGATTAGAGGATTTATTGCCAAACAGAATATAAAACGTTTTGTCAATGTTAAGGGTGAGTTTGTTGGCAGTTAACCAAAGATGGACTTTCTCTAGCTCAGTATTTACTGTGGCATTTAGAGCAAGGGGGTCAGGACTGGAGTAAATGAAGGTTGTGTCGTCAGCAAATAGAATTGGTTTGAGGTGTTGGGAGGCATTTGGAAGGTCATTAATGTAGATGAGAAAGAGGAGAGGGCCAAGTATGCTGCCCTGAGGAACACCAATGTTGATGGGTAGGGTGGGAGAAATTGTATTATTCACAGAAACATACTGGAGCCTGTCAGTAAGATAAGATTTGAGGTATTGCAGGGAGTGTCCTCTGACTCCATAATGATGTAATTTAAGAAGAAGGTTTTGATGGTTGACAGTGTCAAAAGCCTTACGCAGGTCCACAAATAACCCAACAGGAAACTCCTTTTTATCAAGAGCTGCGTGAATTAAGGGATTATATATAATCATATTAAGTATAATATAATCATATTAAGTATAAGTATAATATAATCATATTAAGTATCACATATAATCAATTATATATAATAATATTAAGGGATAATAAGGGATAAACATAGGGGCTGCAGAAGGCTTATTGGCCCATACGAGGCATCTCCTATCTAAACACAAAGATTAATCCAGTGTAATTGGCCTGTTATGTTGGACATTGTCTTCTGTGTTGGCATCGATATGTTCTTGTCTTGTCCTTACTCTCATGGTGGGTAGAGTAAATAGTTCCGTGATTTGGGTGTTCATGGTAGGTCGCTCTATTCTTATGGGAATATAAGAATAGAGCGACCTACCATGAACACCCAAATCACGGAACTATTTACTCTACCCACCATGAGAGTAAGGACAAGACAAGAACATATCGATGCCAACACAGAAGACAATGTCCAACATAACAGGCCAATTACACTGGATTAATCTTTGTGTTTAGATAGGAGATGCCTCGTATGGGCCAATAAGCCTTCTGCAGCCCCTATGTTTATCCCTTATGTATCCCCCCATGTTTTTCACCTTCATTGTATTATCACCTGACCTAATGCGGGTATAAAATCAACTAGTATTGTAAGATCTGTTCACTTGAGAATGAACCATGGAGGTTTGAAACGTCGTGCAAATTATACAAATAAGTGTAAAACACTCTATAGTAAATCACTTCTTTTCTTCACCTTAAAAGTACGAAAATGAGTTTTGGAGAACTCCTATTCCAATTAAGCCCTGATGCTAAGAAAATAGTTAGAGGGATAGAAGCCCTAAACCAGAAAATAATAAATACAGAATATGCGGTCATATTCAATGAAACATGTTTGAAAGAAAACCTGCTGCCAGTATACACCAATATATATATATATATATATATATATATATATATATATATATATATATATATATATATATATATATATATATGCGAACAAGCCTGAATGGTCCCCAGGACTATATGCGACTGAAAACTCACACCCCAGAAGTGACTCGAACCCATACTCCCAGGAGCAACGCAACTGGTAACTACAGGGCGCCTTAATCCGCTTGACCATCACGGCCGGACAAAAGGAAGTGGTAGCCGAAGCTATTTGAACCACTTCCCCGCCGGCAACTCGGATGGTAATCTTGGGCATAGCATTTCACCAAATCACCTCATTCTTTGGGGCACACGTGAGGAACACAAATGCGAACAAGCCTGAATGGTCCCCAGGACTATATGCGACTGAAAACTCGCACCCCAGAAGTGACTCGAACCCATACTCCCAGGAGCAACGCAACTGGTAACTACAGGGCGCCTTAATCCGCTTGACCATCACGGCCGGACAAAAGGAAGTGGTAGCCGAAGCTATTTGAACCACTTCCCCGCCGGCAACTCGGATGGTAATCTTGGGCATAGCATTTCACCAAATCACCTCATTCTTTGGGGCACACGTGAGGAAGCTTCGTGGTAGCTTCGGCTACCACTTCCTTTTGTCCGGCCGTGATGGTCAAGCGGATTAAGGCGCCCTGTAGCGCCCATACTCCCTGTAGTTGCGTTGCTCCTGGGAGTATGGGTTCGAGTCACTTCTGGGGTGTGAGTTTTCAGTCATATATATATATATATATATATATATATATATATTCTTATAAACCAATTCTATATAAATAATTCTATATAATAATATATATAAATAAATAATAATATCTAAAATAATAATAACTATATAATAACATATTATTATTATATATTATTATATTATTATTATAACTATAATAACTATATAATAATTATAATAAATAATTCTATATAAACCAATTCTATTTACTGACGACACAACCTTCATTTACTCCAATCCTGACCCCCTTGCTCTAAATGCCACAGTAAATACTGAGCTAAATAAAGTCCATCTTTGGCTAACTACCAACAAACTCACCCTTAACATTGACAAAACTTTCTATATTCTGTTTGGCAATAAATCCTCTAATCAAATAAATCTCAAAATTAACAATACCCAAATTTGTAACAAATTAGATGGCAAATTCCTTGGCATTCTCATTGACCACAAGCTGAATTTCCAGGGACACATTCTAAATATATCAAAAAAAGTTTCAAAAACTGTGGGCATTCTTTCTAAGATCAGATATTATGTACCATGCCCTGCCCTAGTGACTCTATTACTCCCTTATCTATCCATATCTCAACTATGGTATTTGTGCTTGGGGCTCTACTACCCAAAATCACTTACGTCCTCTAATTACTCAACACAAAGCTGCTATTAGGACAATATCCAACTCTGGCCCCAGACATCACTTGGTACCCCTACTCAAATCTCTGAATATGTTAGACATTAAGTCACTGCACATTCTCTCATGTGTATTATACATATATAAAACGCTAAACTGTAATGCCAATCCTGACCTCAAAAGCTTCATAGAAGGTTGTAACAGTACCCATGAGCACCACACCAGAAATAAATACAGTTTTGATATTCCTAGAGTAAGACTTAACCAAACTAGAAATGCTCTACAAATCAAGGGGCCCAGAATGTGGAATGACCTTCCCAACCATGTTAAAGACTGTACCTCTCTCAACCAGTTTAAGATAAAAACGAAGCTATACCTAATAAATTCCCTGTAACCTACCTTACCCCTCTATTGTCATTTAGAGCAAGGGGGTCAGGACTGGAGTAAATGAAGGTTGTGTCGTCAGCAAATAGAATTGGTTTGAGGTGTTGGGAGGCATTTGGAAGGTCATTAATATAGATGAGAAAGAGGAGAGGGCCAAGTATGCGGCCCTGAGGAACACCAATGTTGATGGGTAGGGTGGGAGAAATTGTATTATTCACAGAAACATATTGGAGCTTGTCAGTAAGATAAGATTTGAGGTATTGCAGGGAGTGTCCTCTGACTCCATAATGATGTAATTTAAGAAGAAGGTTTTGATGGTTGACATTGTCAAAAGCCTTACGCAGGTCCACAAATAACCCAACAGGAAACTCCTTTTTATCAAGAGCTGCGTGAATTAAGTTAATCATACTAATAAGTGCATCGTTAGTGCTTTTTTTCGGTCTGAAGCCATATTGACAAGAGCTAAGTATATTGTGTTTGGCTAGAAAAGAGTAAAGCTGCTTGTAGATTAGTTTTTCGAATATTTTTGACAAGTTAGGCAGGATTGATATAGGTCTGTAGTTGTTAATATCTGTGAGATCACCACATTTGTGGACAGGGGTTACTCTTGCTTTTTTTAGAATGTCAGGAAAGGTTTGGAGTTCAAGTGACTTGTTGAAGAGCAATGCAATAGCAGGGGCTAGAGATCTGGAGGCTTTTTTGTAAATTAAAGTTGGTATCTCCTCGAGGGCACTAGACTTGGTTTTAAGGGAAAGGATTATTTCATTGACATCAGTGGAACTAGTAGGCTTTAGGTACAGAGACTGGATAGTTACCTGTAAGATAGTCCTTAACATCAGTACAGGAAGATGGAATATCATTTGCAAGGGATGACCCAATGGAAGAGAAGAACCTATTGAACTCAATAGCAGAATCAGAGGCTGAAAGCTGACCAACGTTATTGGAAAGGAGTGTTGGTTTGTTATTTAAAATCTTCTTTGATCCCAATATTTGTGAAATTGTGCTCCAAGTTTTTTTAATGTTGCTCTTTATTTGGGTAAATTTATCTTCATAGTATTTAGTTTTGGCTCGTCTAATTATTTTAGATAGCAATAACGAGTAATTCTTTGAGAATTCTTTGGAGACTGTTCCTAGCCTATACTTCTTCTCAAGGTCGTGTTTTTTGTTAATGGATTTAAGTATTCCCTTTGTAAGTAAGTAATTATCAAAAGAAGGCACCAAACCGGGAAGGCTATGTAGCACCATCAAATACGCAAAATAATCAGAGGGCGCTAAATATCACCAAGGATGCCAATACGAGAACAAAAACGCATAAGGCGAACGATATCAAAAGTATCCGAGTCACCAAGAATTCTATCGAGGGACAGGTGACCGCGAGGGGCGGTCGGAAAGCAAGACACACGCTCGTCCTGGAAGTCAGGACATTCAAGAAGGACATGCACGACCGTAAGAGGGACAATGCAACTAGGACAATAAGGAGCAGGGCGGCGCTCCATCAAGTGACCATGGGTTAAGCGAGTATGGCCAATACGCAACCTCGCCAGAGCTGTTTCCCACCGCCGGTTACGGTGGAAGGACGGCCACGAGGAAACACAACATTTAAGAGTACGTAGCTTGTTACCAGTAACAGACAACCAAGAAGCCTGCCAACGGGTAAGGACTGAGGAATGGATAACCGGGTAAAAGTCGGAATACGGAATGCCTTTACGAGAGATGGGACAAGAGCGGACAGCTTCCTTAGCGGCAGCATCCGCACGCTCATTTAAAGACACGCCAATATGGCTGGGAACCCAACAAAACTCAACCGACTTAAATTTACTGTGAACGAGAAACGGCCAATGCTGGATCTTGACAACCACTGGATGAACCGGATTAAAGGACCCGAGAGCCATGAGGGCACTACGAGAGTCAACAACAACCACAAAGGAAGACTGACAACGAGAAAGCAGGAGACGAAGAGCATAGAGAATAGCATAAAGTTCCGCTGTAAAGATGCTAGTCTCCGGAGGCAAGCGACACATATAAGTGTGATCAGGAAAAACAACAGAGTAGCCAACACCGTCCGCTGACTTAGACCCATCGGTGAAGACAGAAACGGAGTGGGAGTGAGAAGAAAAGTGCTCGAGGAAAAGGTGTTTTAGAACCGTAGGAGGGGTAAAAGCTTTAGTGATACGAGTCAAGGATGTACAAAACGGCGGAAGAGGGACCCTCCACGGGGGCAAAGAAGGAACAACACGAGGAGAAACATCAGAAATACGAACGGAAAGAGAATCCTGTAGGCGAGATAACCGGACAGAAAGAGGGAGGTGGTGAAGAGGAACAGGAACCGCAGGAGGGGTAAAAGTTAAAGCACGACAGAGGCGAGAGGAAGGATGTTGCAAGGACCGCGCAAGATAGCGAAGACAATATCGATCACGGCGGTCCTGGAGAGACAGGAAGCCAGTGTCAACATACAAGCTAAGGACGGGAGTCGAACGAAAGGCACCAGAACTGAGGCGCAACCCAGTATGGTGCAAAGCATCAAGACGGCGAAGAGTAGAAGGAGAAGCAGACGAGTAAGCAGGGCAACCATAATCGAGCTTAGACAGGACGAGAGAGGAATGTAAAGCAAGGAGTGCGCGCCTATCTGCCCCCCAAGAAGTATGGGACAAGACCCGAAGGAGGGTAAGGGCCTTAGAGCACTCAACACGGAGGTAAGAGATATGGGGAGACCAAGACAAACGAGTGTCAAGGAATAACCCCAAAAGCTTCGCGGAATCTTTGTATTCAAGGGGATGACCATAAAGTGACAAAAGAGGGACGAAGAACAACCCGTTTCCGCGTAAAAGTCATGGCACAAGTCTTAGAAGTAGAGAACTTGAAGCCATGACCTGTGGCCCAAGACGACACGGCATCAATTGCAAGTTGAAGCCGGCGTTGAAGGAGAGGCGATTCATCACCCTGACAACAAAGGGTAAGATCATCGACATAGAGAGCGGAGAAGACACCAGAAGGAAGAGAGGAAAGAAGACCATTGAGGGCAACCAGAAAAAGAGTAGTGCTCAGAACACTACCCTGGGGCACACCTTCGTATTGCTGAAAAGAGGGAGACAGAGCGGTACCAAGGCGCACCCGAAAGGAACGACGAGAGAGGAAGCTGCGGAGAAAGAGAGGGAGATGACCACGAAGGCCAAAAGAATGAAGTTGAGATAGGATATGATAACGCCAAGTGGTGTCGTAAGCCTTTTCTAGGTCAAAAAGGACGGCAACAACGGAGGTCTTCGCAGCAAAAGCAGTACGAATATAGACCTCCAAGTTCACCAGGACATCTGTCGTGCTGCGGCACTTGCGGAAACCAAATTGAGAAGGGGAGAGGAGATTATGGTGTTCCAGGAACCACATCAGACGAACGTTAACCATACGTTCAAAGAGTTTGCAGACACAACTTGTGAGAGCAATAGGGCGAAAGTCCTTAGGGGAAGTACCCAGAGACCCCGGTTTGCGAACAGGGAGGACAACGGCATCGAGCCAGTCCTCAGGGACTGACGACGACTCCCAGATCCGATTATACAGACTCAGTAAATACTGAGACGTGCTCAGAGGGAGATGGCGAAGCATCTCATAATGAATACCATCGGAGCCCGCCGCCGTAGAACCGCAGAGGGCCAGGGCAGAACGAAGTTCAGAGAGAGAGAAGGGATCATTATAGGGAAGCTGAAGATGAGTGCAGAAATCTAAAGGACGAGACTCAAGGACAGGTTTACGAAGAAGGAAAGATTGGGGAAGATGAAGACCAGAGCTAACAGAAGAAAAGTGGGAACCCAGTTCGGAAGCGACCTGCAACGGGTCCGCCACAAGAGTATCATGGAGGTGAAGGACCGGTGAAACATCGGGAACGAACTTACCCGCTATCTTGCGGATACGCTTCCAGATCTGGGCCAGAGGGGTTTCGGACGTAATTGTCGAGACATAAGATGCCCAACATTCACGTTTAGCCGTACGGATGGCCCTACGGGCCACCGCACTCGCTTTCCGAAAGAAAAGAAAAGAATCGGTCGTCTGCCTACGGCGGTGCTTCTTCCAGGCTGCACGCTTACAGCGGACAGCCCGAGCACAGTCCGCATTCCACCAGGGAACGCACTTCCGTGGACCCCGAGAGGAAGAGCGAGGAATAGAGCGGAGGGCAGCGTCGAAGACAGTGTCATGAAAAAGGAGGAGAGCGCGAGAGAGGGGCAGAAGGGAGAGGTCAGAGAGAGTAGCACTGAGGGAAAATAGGGTCCAGTCCGCCTTAGCAAACTGCCACCTAGGGAAAGAGAGGGAAGGGCGAAAAGAGAAAAAGGAAACAAGGATGGGGAAATGATCACTTCCATGGAGGTCATCAAGAACCTGCCACGTGAAATCTAAGTAAAGAGAAGAAGAGCAGAGAGAAAGATCAAGACAAGAAAGGGTGCGAGTTCGAGAGTCCAAATGAGTGGGCTCACCAGAATTCAGAAGAGACAGGGAAGAAGAGAGGAGAAACGGCTCAAGGAGGCGACCCCGGGTATTCGTCAGAACGTCACCCCAAAGAGAATGACGACAATTGAAGTCACCCAGCAGGAGCACAGGCTCCGGCAAGGAGTCTAGGAGGTGTTTCAAATCAGGAAGAGAGAGCGGGACACTCGGGGGGAGATAAATGGAACAAACTGTGTACCATTTCCCCACAAAGATACGAGCAGCAGAACAATGGAGAGGAACAAAAAAAAAATTGACCTCATACATAATGAAATGGGTAGCTTCATCATTTCATAAGAAAAAAAATTGAGAAAATATATTTATTCAGGAAAACTTGGCTTATTAGGCAAATCGGGCCTTGCATAGTAGGCTGAGAAGTGCGTTCTGGCTACTAGGTACGACATATATATATATATATATATATATATATATATATATATATATATATATATATATATATATATATATATATATATATATATATATATGTCGTTCCTAATAGCCAGAACGCACTTCTCAGCCAACTATGCAAGGCCCGATTTGCCTAATAAGCCAAGTTTTCCTGAATTAATATATTTTTTCTAATTTTTTCCTTATGAAGTGATAAAGCTACCCATTTCATTATGTATGAGGTCAATTTTTTTTATTGAAGTTAAAATTAACGTAGATATATGACCGAACCTAACCAACCCTACCTAACCTAACCTGTCTCTATCGGTTAGGTTAGGATAGGTAGCAGAAAAAGTTAGGTTAGGTAGTCGAAAAAACATTAATTCATGAAAACTTGGCTTATTAGGCAAATTGGGCCATGCATAGTTGGCTGAGAAGTGCGTTCTGGCTATTAGGTACGACATATATATATATATATATATATCTATATATATATATTGTGACGATAATCTCCTTCAAGAGATTGAGCCTGCTCTTCCCTCCAAAATTACGTCTTCACAATTATATAAAAGACTATGGAAGAAATGTCCAACAACGACAACAACACCAGCACCAGCAAGGCTTGCCAGGGTGAGCAGAAACGTATGCAACCAGCCACCTGTCCGAACTCCAACCACCAAACTACCCGTTGATCGCTACGGCTCCGCTGATTGGTCGCCGGTCTGGCTGCACCTGCACTCGCCCCCAATACTACCTGATGTCTGGGGTCGCCCCAACATCAGTCCTCAGAATGTTCCGTGCTTTCGTAGCCAGCACTCCTCCCAGCTAGACTCTAGAGTGTACTGAGAGAGGTGGTGGCTTTAAGCCAATATTCCAGCACCTCCCACTTAACTGTTGTATTGCACTTCTTGTTATTTTGCCTTAACGTAACTTTTCATTGTGTCATTTAAGTATTCTTATTATTTTGATTGATTGATTTTATTATACATATTTGTTTGTCCATATTTTCATGTTTTGATTTATTTAACGTAATTAAAATTTCATTGTTAAAGTTTTACTTGTGTTTTGTGTGTCTTCTCCTTACCTTACCACAGACGAAGTTCCAGTTTTTCTATTTTTTTTTATAACTATGTGACGAGGCCATACCCCTAGCATTAAACAGCCGAACACCAACGCGTTACCGTCACAGTTATATGGGGGCCTGTCCTAGGAGCTTCACTCAGGTACTGGTGCCAAGTGGTAATTTATGGTAAGCGTATTTAACTCTGTTAACGTAGCTTTACTATTTTTCATTCAATTTCATTTTTTATAAGGTGCGGTGTATTGTGCATTACGAGAGTAACATATAGTGAAGGTGAGACAACTTTGGATTACGTGGTGACTGTAGGCCTCAGTCATACTCTTAATTGGTCATCTCTCCCTCCATGTTATTACTCGTATTTACCATCTATGTCCCTTGAATATTTCTCATTCTGACAGATCATCATATTGGTACCCTGGTACTGTGGTCTGCCCCGGGTCAAGAGTACCCAATCTTCTGCAATCTGACTGTAGGAGGACAAAGAGGGCCATAGTTCCTCTAGCTCGAACTTTAGTTGCTGAATTGGGACCTCAGCAGCAGTTCTCGTCACCAGTTGACACCTCGCACCCCTACACGTCAGTCAGAGATGATGATACATACAACGGTAGGGAATTAGCTTATTTTTTCAGAGCACAAAAGTTCGCTAATTCTGTAAGTATCATATTAAATTCAGTAGGAAAAACTTGCTTTATGTCCTATAGAGACTTGGCAAGGTATGCCTACATCCTTGGACTACCAATTTTACTTTTGAAGCATTTAACTGTTTCATTTGTTTTCGAAACTTTGTTTCATTTGTTAGTAGGATTTTCTTGCCCTTATTCTCTTACATGAGTACCGGGTACAAGATTTCCTGCGCCCTTGATTTAATTTAATCATTTAATATCTTTCACTTAACGTTAATTGTTAAAGATCACACAGGATAGGTACCAGTTGCCACGTTGTCCTGTTTCTGACATTTCATTATTGAACATTCGTGTACCTTTATTTGCTAATTTCACCATGTTTCGTCTCCAAACTTTCCGTGCAAATCCAGCAGGTGAAATAGGGACTTTAAGTCGTGCCAAGAGGACTGAACTACAAACTCTTGCACATGAGTATCAACTAGAAGTTCCCTACCAAGCCAACAAAAATGACCTACACAACCTGTTGCTGGATTACTATTTAGAGCAAGGTAAGATAGACTCTGAAACTCATGAAACTTACTATATTGCAGATAAAACTGATTTGGCAACGCTGAAACTCAAACTAGAGCTGGCCAAGATTGAACGTGAGCAGCAAAGGGAAGCCCGTGAACAGCAAAGGGAAGCAGCTGACATACGAAGGGAAGAGATCGCCCTCAAGGAACGTGAGTTGGCAATGCTCCGTGAACGTGAACGAGTACAGCTTGAAACACTCCAGGAGCGGGAACGCTTACAGCTTGAAACCAAACAACGCGAGTTGGAAATACAACGCGAACATGACAAGCAACAAGCGACTCTGGCTCTTGAGTGTCGTCAACGGGAATACACGTTGGAAACTTCACACCTCGCTCAACGCCAGCAAGCTACTGCCAATCTTCCCGTCAGTTTTAATATATCACATGCAAGTAAGTTAATGCCATCCTTTGTAGAAGCAGAAGTTGATGTGTTCTTTACCACCTTTGAAACCCTTGCTAATCAACTCAGTTGGCCTGTCGACCAATGGGCAACACTTCTCAGAGTCCATCTTACAGGTAGAGCTGCAGTCACACTCAGTACTTTGGCGTCTGAGAATGACTACTACACTCTGAAACAAGCAGTGTTAGACGCCTACCTACTTTCCACCGAAAGTTATAGAAGGAAATTCCGTGACCACCTGAAGGCAAGTACCACTACCTTCCTCGAGTTTGCTAACACGAAACGGAGGTATTTCATGAAATGGCTGGAAGCAGCACATGTCTCTACTTTTACAGAACTCGTCAACCTGATGCTTGTTGAAGAATTCTTGAGACGTGTGCCGCCTCCTGTCCGCCTCTACTTAGCAGATAAAGAAGAAACCGACTACCTGAAGTGTGCTAAGTCGGCTGACACTTACAGCCTCATCCACCGGCTGACACCTGAACCATCCTCCAGTAAGAAGTCGTGGTACAGTTACGAGAAGGTGAGCCCCGATCAAGCTGGTTCACAACTGTACTGCAAGTATTGTAGACTCTATGGACATACCATAGACAAGTGTGGTAAGTCTCAATACAAGGGAACCACTGACCAACAAAGACCCAAACCAACTCCTCCTAAGTCCGGTAAGCCTGTGATGAATGTTGGTGTTGATGTTAATGATCTTTCTCTTTTCAGTAACCACCTGTATACTGGAACTGTCTCTGCCAACGGTTCAAATCCGGAGGGACGTTTCAAATTGAAGATCTTGAGGGACACAGCGGCTCTACAATCGATCATCTTGAAGTCGGCTGTGCCCAACATAGTCTACACCGGGGAAACAGTCTTCATCACGGACCTCACTGCTACCACTCCATACCCTCTCGCCAGAGTCCACCTGGATTGTCCCTACGTGAACGGGGAAGTCCAAGTCGCCGTCAGGGAAAAGCCTTTTCCCATGCCTGGAGTGCAACTTCTCCTAGGCAACGACTTGGCAGAAGACCTGCAACCGACCAACCTGATCGTCATGGACAAACCCCAGGTGTGTAACTCTGTGCCAAGTAACCCTATTCTTGAGTATGTTCCAGCAGAGGTTCAAGAGAGTGAAGTTTCTCCTCCGGTTCTCGTGACCACCCGTGCACAAGCCGCACGTCCACAGCCAGCTGACTCTACTGCTACCGCTGTCCCTCAAGACCCTCAGAAACTACCCCCGCATCTGACCAAGTTGGAGTTCCGTAAGTTGCAGAGGGAAGATCTTACTTTAACACCATTGTTTTTCCAGGCTGAGACTCAACCCGACAGTATTCCTGGGTTCTTCCTAGAGAACGACTTGCTCTACCGCAGATATAGACCCAGTAAACTGAAGGAGGAGGACGATTGGGCCAACACCGAACAACTTGTGATTCCCACCAGCCTGCGGCCCACTATTCTACACCTGGCCCATGGAGCATTCTCCCACTACGGCTTCAACAAGACTTACCATGGGATTCGTCAAGACTACTACTGGCCAGGTATGGTAAACAACGTCAAACAGTACGTAAAACAGTGTCATACATGTCAGATGGCAGGCAAACCGAACGTCTCCATTCCCAGAGCACCACTAATTCCCATACAGGTGCCTGCGGAACCTTTCCACAGACTCATAATAGACTGTGTTGGTCCTTTACCTCGGACCAGTTCAGGTAACGCCTACATCCTAACCATCCTGTGTCCTACCACCAGATTTCCCATAGCAGTTCCAGTGAAGAACATCACGGCTGCTACGGTTATCAAACATCTATTGAAGATCTTCACTCAATACGGATTTCCCAGGGAGATTCAAAGTGACTGTGGCACCAACTTCACCAGTGATCTCTTCAAAAGGACACTGGAGGAGTTCAACATCAAACAGGTATTGTCCAGCCCCTATCATCCTGCTTCACAGGGTTCTCTTGAACGTAGTCATCAGACCATCAAAGCACTCTTGAAAAAGTTTTGTAGTGAAACCTCAAAGGATTGGGATAAGCAGATTGACCTAATAATGTGTATTTTCAGAAGTCTCCCCAATGAGTCCCTAGGAGTATCTCCTTATGAGATGCTCTACGGCCGTAAGTGCCGTACTCCCCTTAAGGCTTTCAAAGACTCTCTCAGAGATGCCACCTTCAGTGAGCATCAGAATGTGCCCCAGTTTCTTCAAAACCTTCAGCACATTCTAGAGAGAGTCCACCGCTTTGCCCATGATAATCTATTGAAAGCCCAGGTGAGAATGAAGACTCATTACGACCAGACCAGCAAAGTAAGAAAATTCAAGCCGGGAGACTTCGTCCTTGCTTATTTCCCTATCCCAGGTTCACCTTTACAAAACAGATTTTCAGGACCCTACTGCGTCAAAGAGTGCAGAAGCAACAACACATATGTGATAGAGACTCCAGATAGGCGGCGGAAGACCCAGCTGTGCCACGTCAACCTCCTGAAGCAATATAATGGTACTCCTCCCACTGTCTTGATTAATTGTTCTACCTTCACAGAACCCTACATCCACAGTGAGACCATCCCGGCTTCTTCTCCCGAAAGCACTGACAAGGAGTCGGCGCTTTCTAATTCCAAAATCCTTAATGATCTTCCCAAATGCTTTCAGGATAATAATCGTGCTCCTATGCCCTCTTCTAATTCCACTCTCACCTCGTCAGATAAGCCCTACATCCTCCATGTCGACGCCAATGGTACCGACGATGGTGGTGTCGTGATGCAGCAACGAGGCGAGAAGAATTCACCTGTCAGCAACTACTGCTACAAGGAACGACGGAACAATTGGCAAGGAGCTACTCTTCCTCATCCTGAAGCTTCAGCACTTCACTCCACACCTGAAAAGTGCTCGGTCCACCATCAATACGGACCACACCACCCTACACCTCCTGCAGCACGCCCACTTCTCATCTCAACGTCTTCTACTATGGGCTTGCTAACTGCAGAAATTCAACCTGGAGACACGCTATACCAAGAGTCTGACAACATCTTAGCCCATGATCTCTCCAGAGTTTATGAAGTAGAAGCAACTCCATCCATTACTCCACCACATAACGACGTACTTCTTCCAGAACCGCAGGCTTCGGGGGAGAGTTGTGACGATAATCTCCTTCAAGAGATTGAGCCTGCTCTTCCCTCCAAAATTACGTCTTCACAATTATATAAAAGACTATGGAAGAAATGTCCAACAACGACAACAACACCAGCACCAGCAAGGCTTGCCAGGGTGAGCAGAAACGTATGCAACCAGCCACCTGTCCGAACTCCAACCACCAAACTACCCGTTGATCGCTACGGCTCCGCTGATTGGTCGCCGGTCTGGCTGCACCTGCACTTGCCCCCAATACTACCTGATGTCTGGGGTCGCCCCAACATCAGTCCTCAGAATGTTCCGTGCTTTCGTAGCCAGCACTCCTCCCAGCTAGACTCTAGAGTGTACTGAGAGAGGTGGTGGCTTTAAGCCAATATTCCAGCACCTCCCACTTAACTGTTGTATTGCACTTCTTGTTATTTTGCCTTAACGTAACTTTTCATTGTGTCATTTAAGTATTCTTATTATTTTGATTGATTGATTTTATTATACATATTTGTTTGTCCATATTTTCATGTTTTGATTTATTTAACGTAATTAAAATTTCATTGTTAAAGTTTTACTTGTGTTTTGTGTGTCTTCTCCTTACCTTACCACAGACGAAGTTCCAGTTTTTCTATTTTTTTTTATAACTATGTGACGAGGCCATACCCCTAGCATTAAACAGCCGAACACCAACGCGTTACCGTCACAATATATATATATATATATATATATATATATATATATATATATATATATATATATATATATATATAATTATATATATTTATATATATATATACACACATACAATGGGGCCTCGACTTACTATGCTAATCCGTTCCCAGAGACGGATCGTAAGTCGAAATATCTTAAGTCGAAGCGATTTTTCCCATAAGAAATAAAGAGAATTGAATTAATCCGTTCCCCACGCTCCAAAATATTAACATACAAATACATTTTATACTGAATACAATGTTTTTTTTCTAACTACAATACAGTACCAAAGTGTCTTTTACCTTTATGGAGGGCTATTTATGGCATATGGTGATGAGGGGGGAGGAAGAGAGTTGTTCCTGTTTGGAAGGGAAGTCCCCTTCCATTATCACATCAGGCAGTGATGTTTTCTCTGGGGTACACAATCTCCTACGTTTTACCTGAATACCACTAGGACCTTGTTGTGGTTCAGTGCTTGTTTGTCTCACTACTAATTTGTGGAGACATTTGTTTTTTCCTTTATTTTTAACATTTGTCTAATGGTGCATCACAGTGTCATTGAATGGGTTAAGGCAACGACCTACTGCAGCTTGATTTGGGTGAATCGTTTCAGCAAAGGTTTGCAATTTTTTTTTTTTTTTTTTTTTTTTTTTTTTTTTTTAAGATATATACAAGAGTTGTTACATTCTTGTACAGCCACTAGCATGCGTAGCGTTTCAGGCAGGTCCCTGGAATACGATCCCCTACCACGAAGAATCGTTTAAAATTCTTCCCATGCTGCACACATTTTCTTAATTGTTGAGGATGAGACATTCTGTACTCTTGTTTCTGCTCTATGGTCATCCTTACATGGGTTGTCATATGTTGAGCCTTACCACTGACTTTCCTGGGACTCCTGGCGTGATATATAATAATTACTTTAATGTTCAAAATGCAAAAAAATCACCACAAAAGCGAAATTTCTTATAGGCGCGATTGTCACTAAGCGGGGAGCTGTAGTAAACTGAGGCAGGTTGGCCCGTGACTGGGAACCACGCACTCGGTTGACCCGAACATGTATTAACGCAAGTCGAATATCGGAAGTCAACGATACCACCGGATGTCGAGTCGCATTTTTCGATGAAATTTACATTGTAACTCGAAATTATCATAAGTAGGGGGCAGTCGTATGTCGAGGTGCCACTGTATATATATACATACACAGTGGCACCTCGACATACGATTGCCCCTACTTACGATAATTTCGAGTTACGATGTAAATTTCATCGAAAAATGTGACTCGACATCCGATGGTGTCGTCGACTTCCGATATTTGTTGGTACACGTTCGGGTCAACCGAGTGTGTGGTTCCCGGTCACGCGGCCGACCTGCCTCAGTTTACTGCAGCTGCCCGTTTAGTGACGATCGCACCTACAAGAAGTTCTACCTTTGTGGTGATTTTTTGCATTTTGAAAATTAAAGTAATTATTATATAACACGCCAGGAGTCCCAGGAAAGTCAGTGGTAAGGCTCAACATATGAAAACCCATGTAAGGATGACCATAGAGTACAGAATGTCTCATGCTCAACAATTAAGAAAATGTGTGCAGCATGGGAAGAATTGCAAACCTTTGCTGAAACGATTCACCCAAATCAAGCTGCAGTAGGTCGTTGCCTTAACGTATTCAATGACACTGTGATGCATCATTACAGACAAATGTTAAAATGAAGGGAAAAACAAATCTCTCTTGACAAATTTGTAGAGACAAACAAGCACTGAACCACAACCAGGTAATAGTGGTATTCAGGCAAAATGTAGGTGTGTGTACCCCAGAGAAAACATCACTGCCTGATGTGATAATGGAAGGGGGACTCCCCTTCCAAACAGTAACAACTCTCCTCCTCCCCCCTCATCACCATCTTCCATATGCCATCAAGAGCCCTCCATAAAGGTAAGAGAAACTTTGGTACTGTATTGTAGTTAGAAGAAAACATTGTATTCAGTATAAAATGTATTTGTATGTTAATATTTTGGAGGGTGGGGAACGGATTAATTCAATTCCCTTTATTTCTTATGGGAAAAATCGCTTCGACTTACGATATTTCGACTTACAATCCGTCTCTGGGAACGGATTAGCATTGTAAGCCGAGGCCCCATTGTATATATGTGTATGTGTATGTATATGTATGTATGTATATGTATGTATATGTGTGTGTGTGTGTGTGTACTCACCTAGTTGTGTCTGCAGGATCGAGCATTGACTCTTGGATCCCGCCTTTCGAGCATCGGTTGTTTACAGCAATGACTCCTGTCCCATTTCCCTATCATACCTGGTTTTAAAATTATGAATAGTATTTGCTTCCACAACCTGTTCCTGAAGTGCATTCCATTTTCCCACTACTCTCACGCTAAAAGAAAACTTCCTAACATCTCTGTGACTCATCTGACTTTTGAGCTTCCATCCATGTCCCCCTCATTCTGTTACTATTCCGTGTGAACATTTCATCTATGTCCACTCTGTCAATCCCTCTGAGTATCTTATATGTTCCTATCATGTCCCCCCTCTCCCTTCTTTCTAGTGTCGTAAGGCACAGTTCCCTCAGGCGCTCCTCATACCCCATCCCTCGTAGCTCTGGGACGAGTCTCGTTGCAAACCTCTGAACCTTTTCCAGTTTCATTATATGCTTCTTCAGATGGGGACTCCATAATGAGGCGGCATACTCTAAGACTGGCCTCATGTAGGCAGTGTAAAGCGCCCTAAATGCCTCCTTACTTAGGTTTCTGAATGATGTTCTAACTTTTGCCAGTGAGTACGCTGCTGTCGTTATCCTATTTATATGTGCCTCAGGGGATAGATTAGGTGTTACGTCCACCTCCAGGTCTCTTTCACGCGTCATCACAGGTAGGCTGTTCCCCTTCATTGTGTACTGTCCCTTTGGTCTCCTATCTCCTAGTCCCATTTCCATAACTTTACATATCTCATGTTGAATTCCATTAGCCATTTCTCTGACCATCTCTGCAACCTGTTCAGGTCCTCTTGGAGGATCCTGCAATCCTCATCTGTCACAACTCTTCTCATCAACTTTGCGTCATCCGCAAACATCGACATGTAGGACTCTACGCCTGTAAACATGTTGTTAACATATACAAGAAATAGAATTGGTTCCAGCACCGATCCTTGTGGTACTCCACTTGTTACTGTTCGCCAGTCCGACTTCTCGCCCCTTACCATAACTCTTTGGCTCCTTCCTGTTAGGTAGTTCCTTATCCATGCTAGGACCTTTCCCCCCACCCTCGCCTGCCTCTCGAGCTTGAACAGCAGTCTCATGTGCAGTACTGTATCAAAGGCTTTTTGGCAGTCCAGAAATATGCAGTCTGCCCAACCATCTCTGTCCGGCCTTATCCTCGTTATTTTATCATAGAATTCCAGAAGGTTTGTTAGGCACAATTTCCCTGTCCAGAACCCATGTTGATGTTTGTTCACAAACCCAATGTTCTCCAGGTGTGCAACCAGTTGTAGCCTAATTATTCTTTCCAGTATTTTACAGGGGATGCTTGTCAGTGATACAGGTCTATAGTTAAGTGCCTCCTCCCTATCACCTTTCTTGAAGATCGGCATGACATTTGCCTTCTTCCAGCAACTGGGCAATTTTCCTGACATAAGTGACTCATTAAAGATCATTGCCAGAGGCACGCTGAGGGCCTGTGCTGCTTCTTTTAGTATCCACGGTGATACTTTGTCTAGTCCAACTGCTTTAGTTGCATCTAGAGTTGTCAACTGTTTCATTACCTCCTCTGCTGTCACCTCTGTATCTGATAGTCTTTCATCTAGGGTAACCCCTTCCAACAATGGGAGCTGCTCAGGCTCGGTAGTGAACACTCTATGGAAACTGGCATTCAGTGCCTCGCAGATTTCCTTGTCACTTTCAGTATATGCCCCCTCTGTCTTCCTTAGTCTTGTCACTTGGTCGTTCACCGACATTTTTCTTCTTATATGACTGTGTAGTAACTTAGGTTGTTTTTTCGCTTTGATTGCAATATCGTTCTCATAGTCCCTTTCCGATGTTCGTCTTATGTTAATGTAATCGTTCCTAGCTCTGTTGTATCTGATCCTGTTGTCTTCTGTACTTCCTCCACTCCCGCCTGCTGGCCATTTTTGCTTCCTGACACTGTCTATTAAACCATGGGTTATTATATTCCTTCTTATTTTTTCTCTTTACTGTTGGTATAAATCTCTCTTCGGCCTCCTGGCATTTCTGTATGACTAGGTTCATCATATCTTGGACTGTTTTTCCTCTAATTTCTTCCTCCCACTGCACTTCACGCAGATAGTATCTTAATTATCCTCTTATAGTCCCCTTTCCTGTAGTCAACTCTCCTTTCCCAGATCTCTTGTCCCATGGTCATAAGTTTGAATTCCATCATGTAGTCAAAGACTAGGACACAATGGTCACTGGCCCCTAGAGGTATTTCATGCTCTAAATTCCCAATATCTTCTACGTTCTGGGTGAAAATCAGGTCTAATAGGCTCGGTGCATCTCCTCCTCTATCCCTTGTGTCTTCCTTCACATGTTGTGTTAGGAAATTCCTGTCTATAACATCTACTAATTTTGCTTCCCACGTTTCATCCCCTCCATGGGGATTCCTTGATTCCCAATTTATCTCTCCATGATTTAGGTCCCCCATGATCAGCAGCTTCGCTCTCATTCTGTGGGCTAGTGTTGCTGCCTTCTGCAGTTCATCTATACATGCCTTGTTGTTGTCATCATACTCCTGCCTGGGTCTTCTACTGTTTGGTGGGGGATTGTAGATTACCAAGATCACAATCTTCCTCCCATCTACTGTCAAGAGTTCCATGTATGAAGCTTGTGCACTCATTGGTAACTCGATTTCCCAGGTCTTCAAACTTCCATTTCCTCTTTATTAGGAGTGCTACTCCCCCTCCCTGTCTCTGTGTCCTCTCTTTTCGTATCACCTGGTACCCTTCAGGAAAGATTGCATCTGAGATCATGTCATTAATTTTAGTTTCCACAATTGCAACTATGTCAGGATCTGCTTCACTCACTCTTTCTTTTATCTCTTCTGCTTTATTAGATACCCATCAGCATTGGTGTACCAAACCTTGAGATTCTTCATGGAACTCTTGTACCAGAGTTCTCCCTTTCTCTGGGGGTCTGGGAGGATCTGGGGGGGTGTCTGGGGGGGCGACTGGGGGCAGGGGGGATCTGGGGGGTGTCTGGGGGATGACTGGGGGCGGGGAGGATCCGGGGGATGTCCGGGGGGGGATCCTGGGGGTGTCTGGGGGGGGGGGGTCCGGGGGGTGTATGGGGGGTGAAAGAGGTCAGGAGGGGTGCTTGGGGGGCTACTGGGGGCTGGGCTTCTAGGAAGGTAGGTAGGAGGGTCTGGGGTAGGGCCTGGGTAGGTAGGTCTGGAGTAGGAAGGGCATACTGGGTCTGAAGATTAGGGAGGGCATAGAGGGGTTGGGAGATAGCGTAAGGTTGGGAGTCAGATAGAGGTCGAGAGGTTGGGAGGGGGAAGGATAGAGGGGGTGGGGGGAACCTCCCACCCCCCTCGCAAGGGTGGGGGGTCACATGGAAGGAGAGGGGATGAGGAGGGGTGAGGGCTGGGTAGGTTTTGGGTGTTGAGGGGATGAGGGCTGGGTGGTTTCTTGGGGTTGAGGGGATGAGGGCTGGGTGGGTTTTGGGGGTTGAGGGGATGAGGGCTGGACGGGTTTTGGGGGTTGAGGTGATGAGGGGGTCCTTGGAATGTGGGATGAATTTGACTGCAGTGGGGTCAGAGGGGTCAAGGGAGGTGTTGGGGAGATAAGCAGGGGCGGCTGATTTGGGGAAGGAGTGACCTGAGAAGGTGTGAGCTGGTTAGCATGGGGTGGATTAGCATTGGGGTGTGTAGCTACACTCAAATGGGAAGAGTTGTATTGTTGTTTGCTTGCTCTGTGGGCTATCTGCTCCTCCTTCGTCATGAATTTGTCAATATATACATTGTAGTAATTTTCACTACCTCTGAGTAAGTGTTTATGATGCAGTATGTAATCCACTGCCTCTTCGTTAGTGAACTGTACCAGGACAGGTCGTTTCCTGTTACAGTTGTATCGCCCAATGCGTCGTTGGACTTGCACCTCATTCCCTGCCATCTGGGCTCTCATGTCTCTCAAGATCCCCTGTAGCTCCAAATCCTCAATCTCCATCCTTTCCTGCCTCGATGGTGCCCTGGCTTCAAGTAATCCATGGATTATGATTGTCCTCTTTCTCAGTTCAGGGTCATGCTGGTGGCCCCCTCCCTCCCACTCCTGCTACTCCACCTACTACTACTTCCCCTTCCCCAGCCAAGCTTCCCTTATTCCTGCCAAATTCATTAGTAAGCCTAGATATTTCCCCTTGCCATTCTACCCTGCTCTTCCTGATTTCCTCTTGAATATAATCCATAAACTCTTGTTTGAGTCTTTGAACCTCGTCCTGTATCTTATTAAAGACCTCACTTTTAATCCCCTGGATTAGATCATCTATCCAAACATCCCTCTTCTCTACAAATTTCCCAATCATCTTCTCCACAAACCTATCTTCTTCCTCAATCATAATACTGTTGGACCTAGACACCCTTCCTGACCTAGTCATTGCTATAATGCAACCTTACCCACAGGGGTTCCAAGTATCTTACCGTCCTGCTAACACAATAGGTGAGTGAATCTCCAATCGTCGTCCCCCGTGGTGGTAGGAGGGTTGCTGCCGGGGGTGAGGTCACGCGGTCAGAGGCCGGTGCTCCACACTGCACACTGCCACAGTACTTCCTCCAACTATTTTGAATTACGCTATTTAAACTGTTTTTCTTCACTACCTTATGGCTTTGGTCAAAACCCAAGGTTTTTTCATTCACTTGTACACACTTTTTCTCTTCGAAGTTGCCTGATAGTTGCCCCCTCCCACTCCACTGTGTGTGTGTGTGTGTGTGTGTGTGTGTGTGTGTGTGTGTGTGTGTGTGTGTGTGTGTGTGTGTTGTTAAATACGTCTGAAAAGGCAAGATTCATAATTTTACCACAAATCTTCTCCATATTTCTTTTCACTGCCGATGGTAATTGAAAAATCAGTTCTCCAAAATTCATTTTTATTTCTAGTCTGACGCGACGCTTGAACGTGTTCCGTAATAACTTATTACATTTTCAAAGACTTTAGTTTACACACACAACTGTAACCTGTAAACACATCCATACTTATACTCGCATTTGGGTGAGGTGATATAAAAATTTTGGGCGAGGTGATTGACATTTACACAAGACAGAACTCAAACCAATGGGTATAAAACCATATGAATGGAAGTAACTGCAGAAGGCCTATTGGCCCATAGCATAACCACTTCCTCCTGATGTTTCTATATTGGTTCAGAGTCTTGAAGTGGGTAGAATATAGTTTGCATTAATTGGCTGTTGATTGCTGGTGTTGACTTTTTGATGTGTAGTGCCTCGCGGATGTCGAGCCGCCTGCTATTGCTGTATCTATTGATGATTTCTGTGTTTTTAAGATTTCTCTGGTGATGATCTGGTTGTGAGGTGAGATTATATGTTTCTTGATGAAGCTCTGTTGTTTATGCATTGTTAATCGCCTGGAAAGAGACATTGTTGTCTTGCCTATATACTGAGTTCTTTGGGGCTTACAGTCCCCAAGTGGGCATTTTAAGGCATTGATGACGTTGGATTCCTTTAAGGCGTTATGCTTGGTGCCTGGAGAGTTCTTTATGAGTAGGTAGGCTGCTTTCTTGGTTATATTGTAAATCATCAATTGTATTTTCTGATTTTTGTCTGTAGGGATGATGTTCTTATTAATATCTTTCAGGACCCTTTCCTCTGTTTTATGAGCCGTCAAAAAGAAGTTCCTGTAAAATAGTCTAATAGGGGGTACATGTGTTGTGTTAGTTGACCCTTCAGAGGTTGCATGGCGTTTTACCTTTCTTTTTATGATGTTTTCAACAAAACTATCAAAAGCCGTTGTTGACTAGGACCTGTCTTACCCTACAGAGTTCTTCATCGACTTGCTTCCATCCTAAGTTGTGGCCGAGAGCATAATCGACGTAAGCGTTGACAACACTCCTCTTGTACCTGTCTGGGCAGTCACTATTGGCATTGAGGCACATTCCTATGTTCGTTTCCTTAGTGCAGACTGCAGTGTGGACGCCTCCGCTCCTTTCCGTGACTATTACGTCTAGAAAGGGCAGCTTCCCATCCCTCTCCATCTTGTAAGTGAAACTCAACACAGAATTCCGTTCAAATGCCTCCTTCAGCTCCTGCAGATGTCTGGCATCAGGTACCTACATAAAAATGTTGTCAACATACCTACAGTATATGGCGGGTTTCAAGTCCATGTCAACTAAGACCTTCTACTCGATGGTACCCATGTAGAAGTTCGCAAACAGGACACCTAGGGGAGAACCCATAGCGACCCCATCTACTTGCTTATACATATGTCCATCTGGGCTCAAGAAGGGTGCCTCTTTAGTGCAAGCTTGGAATAGTTTCTTAAGTATGTTTTCTGGTATGTCAAGAGGAGTACAAGCCGGATCACAATACAATCTGTCTATAATCCCTGATTGTTTCATCCACAGGTACGCTGGTAAAGTGATTTTACATCCCATGAGGCTCTAATCCCTGTGGCCCGTGTTCCTCGCAGTAAGTCAACAAATTCCTTTGGAGACTTCAGGCTGAAAGCACAGGGTACATACGGAGTCAGCAAGCCATTGAGTCACTTAGCCAGTCTGTATGTGGGTGTGGGTATCTGGCTGATGATTGGCCGAAGTGGGTTTCCAGGCTTGTGGGTCTTGACATTTCCATACGCATACCCAGGTTTGTATTCCCCAATAACCTTTGACAGGTGGAGTCCAGATTTCTTGGCATTCACAGTTTCGATCACTGTTTACCTTTGTTTTCAATTCAGCTGTAGTGTCCTTTGTTACCCTTTGGAATTTAGTTTGGTCAGAGAGTATGAGGTTCATTACTAGAAAGTATGAACCTCATACTCTCTGAACAAACCAAATTCCAAAGGGTAACGAAGGACACTACAGCCAAATTGAAACGAAGGCAAACATATTGATCGAAACTGAACGTAGGGTGTCATTGACCCTCAAATGGCTGTCAAAGAAAGCCACTTCCCAAAGTGGGGATACCCTAAATGAGCTTGTGGAGGCCCTCGGACCCTCCCCAGCATATAGGCTCACTGGGTAGCTTGTTTTCCAGCTAAAATCAGAATCTGTAGGGGCTCCCATGTCCATGATCTTCGCGATCACTGGTGCTACCTCCCCTGGAGGTCCCATTAGACTTAATTTGAACTCATTATCCAAAAACTCGAATCTCAAATGAAATGGCCATCCCTCGGGCTTCTGACGGAACTTCTGGCTCCCTCGGCTGGCGTTTAGACCCATAATATGAAAAGTCTGAGGAAGAGGAAGTCATCCCTGCAGTTGCTAAATGAACTTCAGGCTCCGTCTGCTCATGCTCAGACCATTAATATGAAAAGTCTGAGGATTTCTTGGTGGTCATCGTGCTGCCGGCGTTGGGGTCTGTAAAGGACAGTGCCATTACAGTAAGGAGGACATGCATTTAACTATTCCCGGCTTGGGTCTCTACACTGTGGACATACATAATCTGGCCTAGAACATACATTCGCAATGGTTGCTCCCACACAGTCTCCATGAAACCACCCTGCACACCTATCACACTGTACCATAAATTTCCCATCATATGGCCGCCTACATGCACAATAGAGGTCTTCATAAGGTAATGCTGATATTTCCTGAACCTGCGCCGCTTAAATCTAACAACCAAGTCTGGACATAAACGGTCCTTGCATTTCTTCAATCTGTCATGAGATCACGCTGGAGTTTAACCCTGAACAATTAAGATGAAAATTTATGAATTATGACCTGTAGCTGTGCTCGCAGGTCATAATCTCTCTTATACACAGAGATCACACTAATGTGATGCATCAAATGAACAAATCCACAAGGGCTGTGACGAGGATTCGAACCTGCGTCCGGGAGCATCCCAGACACTGCCTTAATCGACTGAGCTACGACAGGGTTAAAAAGAGTTGAAACTGAAGTTCTACTGAACTTACTGGATCCCGTAGCCTCTCCAAGGCACAAACCAGGATTTTACACAACTCCCCCCTGCTATTTAACAGACAAATTGGCAACCGCAAAAGTGGCCCACGAAAACTTAACACTTTCGCACTCTCGGCGTTCAAAAAAAAATCATACCCTAGATGCTTTCGGCGCTTCGCGCGCCTACGCGGTAAGACTGAAAAAGTGTACACTCTTTTGACTGTCCTGACAATAATTGCAGGCGCACGTATTTAAATTTGGTATCACTGTGTTCGCAATAAAATTGTCTATAAGAACATATCTATAAAATGCCGCCAAAGCATAAGGATTATCAACACCAAATAAAAAACTATTCAGATCACTAGCCGAGAGCATCAAACAGCAACAAAATGTTTCCACTCTCTTAATGGTTGCGAAGCCTACAGTTGTCCTACAACGCTAATTGTGGTATCATTGGAATCGCAATAAAATTCTCTACACGGACATATGCATATAAATATAGATTCAATGTCGTAGACCACCCAAAACAGTGTGGGAAGTGGCCGAAGTGTTACCCGCGGCGGCATATCGGCGAAACTCGCTTTGAAAAGTGCATATTCAATTCACTGTCCTGACATTATTTGTCGATGTATGTATTTCATTTTTGTACCAATGTGCTCGCAATAGAATGTTCTATGAGAACATAAGTATTAAAGGTCACATAAGGATGCGTTCGACCGGCAACATATATAAAAACTACATCGATTATACTCGTCGTGTCAATAATACAATTGTTTTACCACGATGATTCACTGCCACGCCGTTCTCTTTAATAAGCTGTTCGGCTATTAGAGAAAACGTAAATTTCATGGCAAACATTTGTAAACTATTCCCAAGTTGATCGGATAATAAATGGATTTTATACAAATATTTTTTCTCGTGACTCCCGAGAGGGGCACGCGTGCGGTGTGATTAATAATATTGGTGACAACGACGGTCTGCTGGAATGCGCCAAAGTGTTAAGATAGACAACATATCAATAGACTATGTCTCTTCTTTCAAATACCTTGGTGTCTCTGTCCCTTGTACCTCAACTGCAGTCAATAAGTTACATCCACAATGTAGAGACAGACTCAAGGCTCTCAGAACTGTAGTGGGGTACAGCCCGAAATATGGTGTTAATATTAGAATAGCAAGAATGATGTATTTAGTGTATATAAGGTCTCTGATAGACTATCATGCACCAGCTTTGGTCCTGCAAAATGGCAAAAGTATTGATAGACGGGAAAAAATGCAAAATGAAGCACTCAGAATTATACTTGGCTGTCCTATAACTACCAAAGTTCTCAACATGCGAAAAGAATTAAATATACTTAGCATTAGAGATAGAATATTTGAAATTAATCTTATGGTGGGATAACAAAAATGGGATGATGGGATATCAGCTGCTGCATGATAACAAAAACAACATTGTGTCAATTGCACTGTTGCACAGACCATATACACTGACGGATCACTCAATACAGCTACAGGGAGGGCAGGAAGTGCTGTTATTGCTCATCAGCCCGATGGCAGCACAATTCAAAGAAATATCCGAATTAGCAACTGGGCGTCCATAATGCAAGCCGAGTTGGTAGCGATACTGGTAGCACTCTAAATTATTGACAACACTGAAGTAGACAGCTTAATTATTTCTGACTCCCTTTCCTCACTATGAGCAATAAACAGTTTGCAATCAAGTAATAACGTGCTTGTCTTGGAAGCTAGACGTAGATATATAAGCATACTTAGCAAGAGGGTAAATATAAAAATGTTGTGGATTCCTTCTCACATTGGCATGCAGGAACATGACAAAGTTGACGCCCTTGCTAAGGCTGCAGTAAATAAAGACAGTATTGAACGGAATCTTGAGTTATCAAATAGGTCCCTTAAAAGTGTCATTAGACGAGAACTCCTGGATGGATTTGAAGAAAGTAGAACAGTGCAAACTGGAACTAGCAGCTCCATTGTTCATCACAATGAAATGTGTGAAGTAAAACATGTGTATGGGGCAAGTAACAAAGTCAGTAGACTAACAGATGTTGTCACAGCTCATATAAGACTTGGCTACAAGTATCTCTGGCAGTTCGGCTTGTATACGGATCTAGATGAAGTAAAGTGTAAAGTGTGTGGACATAGACAGGGACACACACTCGAACACTATCTTGGATTGTTGTAAAATTGAGCCTTTTAGAGATAAATCTAACCTCACTCTGTATGATATGGCAACCTATCTTATTACCAAGGATAAATTACCCAAAATCCTTGCACTGTACCCACATTTCGCTTCCAGTAGATGAACGACATGAGATTCAGAAACAAGTAGTGTATTGTGAGGACTAATAATAAACAGAAGCTCCCCTATGACTCTGTAATATCCCCATTGGTCAAACTATTATGTATTAGCGATAAGACCTACCATTAACCCTTAAACTGCACATGGCGTATATATATGCCCTGAGTAACATGTCCCACGGTGCGCATGGCGTATATATACGCCAAAGGGTGCCAGGCCCGATTCAAATGGCCGCGGCTATACGGGGTTCACAGTAGCTTCCTCAGGGCTCTTGTAAACAGATGCCATTTTTTAAAAAAAATCGTTGGCAATATTCTCAGGTGTGAGAGGCACAGTACTGTTGGAGCAACCAAGGCCGGCGCACGCAGCATGAGCGAACAGCATTGCTGTTCAGCTTGTGACCACAGCATCGCCGAAAAATGTCAAAATAAATATATAATTGTTATTATTTAGTGATGACAATATTACAGATGACCCATGACTGTGATATAAATAACCAGGGTTGTGATAATAGCAGGAGTGTTGTAATAATTAGTGCTGTGGGAGGAGTGATGCTGAGAGACGGAGGGAGACAGCATCGTTTACTGACTGTGTGGCCACCTGTTATTGTTTGCATTCACCATACCAGGTCAGTGGTTCTCTATGGTGAACACAAATGTAGATACTTATATATAATGTGTGTATTAGTGTAATAATAGCAAAAGAATTATGCTGGGAGGAGCCATTTGGGTGACGGAGGTGACGTCATCTGCACGATTTGTCTAGCTTTTTAGAGGGTGGCCACTATGCTCTTTGGGCGCACTACAAGCTTAGGTGTACAGTTACAGTGCATAAAACATGTAGATACTTATATATAATATGTGTATATAGGGTAATAACACTGCAAACAGTATTGTTAGGGGAGAAAGTTTAATGCGTGTGACCTTGAATGAGTGAGGGAGCCACCAGCCGCCATCTGTATATAGCGACGACTCTTAGTGCCTGAACTAACTATATCAGCTTAGCTGTACAGTTGCGGCGAACAAAATATATACATACTTATATATAACGTCTGTATATAGTGTAATAACACCACAAATGGTATTGTTGGGGAAGAAAGTTTAATGCGTGTGTTGAGGGAGTGGCAGCGAGTGGCTGGCTGGTGTGTGGCGGTAAGTCTTCGTTGTTTTTCGACTCTCGATACCAACTTAGTGGTTCGTTATGGTGACCAAAACATGCCAATACTTATATATAACCTGTGTATAGAGTGTAATAGCGGCAAAACTATTTGTTTATTGTTTTATAAACATAATAATTGAATCACTAATATGCACATCATACTTTTGAGTATAGCGATTATTCACCACTTTTATTATATAAATATATTACAATGCACACTATTGAATAATATTACTGCAAAAAAACTAAGAAAAAATCAATCGGAGACATTGAAACAATTAGGTAATAATATCTTTGTGGCAACTCCCATCTGTCAGTGCGGGTGACGCTGACCGGGTCTGACGACCGCTCTGTCAACGCCCACTTTTTGCCAGACTTCCTCGGTTAATTGCGCCCAAAATATGTCACCTACGATTTTTTTTTATTTTTCCCGTGCTCAGGGGACACAAATTAACATGTTTAGAAGATGAAAAAAAAAAAATTTGAGTTTTTTTTTTTCTTGCACACAGGGGTGTAAATGTCCCCAGACCCCTGAGCAGTGTAAGGGTTAATGTATGATGACTTACTATAAATATGTAGCTCTTGTAATAGCACTTTCTCTGTAACTAGCTGACATTGTAACTATAAGGTGTGAAGGATAGAAGAAATTGTTTATGTAATAATCTAAGATGAGGTCTGATAAAGACCATTTGTGCCCTCTGTAATGCTTTTGCGCTACCGCTCACAGGATGAGTATAGGGTGCACAATAAACTAGCCGCCTTCGGCGGCAACAATCAATCCCCCCTGCACCCGAGCTATGTCAATAGGCCGTTCTCCCTCTTCGCCCTTACATCATTACACACAGAGATCACACTAACGTGATGCATCAAATGAACAAATCCATAAGGGCCGTGATGACGATTCATGGCCCTTGTCATGGCCCTTGTGGATTTGTTCATAATCACTCTTCATTCGTTCCTGCGTTGACAATAGGGATTTCCATGCTAACTTGTGTGCTATTTCTATCTCACCCTGTAACTGTGCTAAATAGGGTATTGCGCCATGGGGAGGTTGCCTCTCCCGGAGATACATCAAATCTATTGATTGGTTACTTTCTCGACCAAGCATTAATTTATTAGGGGTGAATCCTGTTTGTTGAATCACGCTGGATCTAATTGCCCCTGCTATACATTGAATGTAGTCATCCCAGCTGTCATGTTGAGAGCTAGCATTACATCGCAATGCATCCATGATGGTCCTATTGTATCGTTCTACCTGGCCATTTGCTGACGGCCTGTAAGCTGTGGTACGAGCTTTGTGGATGTGCATCATTTCATAAAGTTTAGTGAACAAGTCACTCTCGAAGTTCCTCCCTTGGTCGGTGAAAATCTCAAACGGATACCCAAACCAGGTAAAGAATCCATCGAGCGCCGCTTTAGCCGTGTCCTCTGCAGTCTGGGATGGTAGTGGCATGCACTCGATCCATTTAGTAAATTGATCTATCACCAAGAGGTATTCGTTGCCTTTCCGGATCTTGGGCATTGGTCTCAAAACGTCCAAGTGTACCCTTTCCATTGGTGCACCCTCATGGTACTTGACCAACTCATGCCTGCTGGTCTTGGATGCTTTTTTGTTTACATTGCAGTCATGGCATGAAGCCACATAATTAGCAACCTGGGTTGTTAGCCCATACCAAAAATATCTTGCTTTGATTCTCTCCAATGTACGATTCCTGCCTTGATGGCCCATGTCGGGTATATCATTGCATAAGCTTAACACGTCCTGTCTCAAACTATTGGGTTTGTATAAAAGTTTTTGGGTCGCTCTGTCCTGGTCTACTTTGTGCCACCACCAAAGGCCATTCTCCAAAACAAAGGCCTCTTTTTTAGCCAGTAATATTTCATGGCGGGGCTGACTCCGAACAGATCACCCTCCGCGGGTTGATGGCCTCCCACCCATGCTCTTACCATACTGTAACAAACTAGGCTGTTGTAAGAATTATCCAGAGTGGTTTATCGACAAAAGAGAATGGGAAGCTGAGCCCGCATGGTGACCTGGGAACCTGACCCCCAGGGGGATTCGCGGTGGAAATAACCGACGCTTTGTTCATAGCTGCGTATAATGAACCATCCTATAGTATTCAGTAATTTAGAGAAATTAGCCTTTATTCATTTTGCATTAAAATTGTATTGTATAATAGTACTGGATACAATATCAAGAGTATTCTAATTATTGAGTTTAAGTCACCATCAGTGACGTCACGAATCAGATCTAACTTGTAAGGCGGAGTGACCGGCGGTCATAGGTCAGCAGGGTTGACATGTCTATTATTTCTCAAAGTTCAATTAACCATTTTGGGGATCGGGAACAGCTCTGCCGTAGATGTTTGTGTAATTTAATTTCGGTAAATAATTCAACCAGTCTGGATCAATTAAGTACAACAGGTTAATTGTTATAACTTAACCTTGCTAAAGTAACTGGGTAAGCGATGCGGAACAATACAATGTTCTAGTCTGGGCTAGATCAGACGAGGACAGATCAGTGTGGAAACAGGAGCAGCTGGGAGAGGTCAAACATCTTACCTCTCCCCAAGACCAGCCCAACATCTTTAGCTGGTAAAACATAGAGGTATAGTTGCTATTGTTATGTATAGAAATAGTCTCATTTGCCATTCAGGTCAAGTAGGGAGTGTTAAAGTGACAGGGAGTGAACATATTTAGATTTTTGTTTTAGTTTTTCTTTTAATAAATTAAATTTGTTAATATTTTGCATTTTATTATTTCCATGTATTTTATGTGTATACTTGTCCTGGTCACGTGGTCCACACGAGGCAGAGTTGGATTGGGCGCCGATTCTAACATCGATTCTAACATCGAATCATTCCCGTGTAATTAATTTCACACTCTTAAGTTTCCACGGTCATCGAGTGGGGATCAAGCCCCAAGGTTGTTTAATTAGCGTGATCGATCCAGACCTCGATCATTGCTCTGTGTTGCTGGTCTGGTGGTGGCAGCGTAGAGGCGACTCTAGGGTTTTGCTCGGAGCCTAGGTCACGTCATACTGGGTGTAGAATCCTAAGTCGGTCAATCGTCTTAGGACCACGTGGCGTGGAGTTGGCTTTGGTAAAAGTTTTGGAGTCCCTTGGTAGAGAATAAAAAGTAAGAATACGGGTAGAGGGAGTAGAAGATAAGAGAAGTAGAGAGAGAAACCTAACCCGAGCTACAATACTCATGTCTGGGCCTTTCTCCGACAGTTCCTGCAGCTCAAGCAAAGGCATTCCATATCTGTCTGCTGTGGTCCTGGTGATAATCTGGACATTTACTGCACTTGTAGGGGCTGCATCCCATCCCCTGCCTGATGTGTCCTCTAGTTCCCTTTGATCCTTACCCTCCGGGTCCCATGGAAATACATACAACCAAGTTGTTGTCCTCTGACCACCAGTCTTGAAAGGGGGACTTGGGGTTTTATTTGCCTGACTGTCCCCAGGGCCTGAAAACTACATGCACAATCGAACGACCTTATAGCTGGTGGAATTACATCGTCCACCACTTCTTGGAACTTTGCCAAGTTCTGGTGTGCCTCGTGACAATAAGAACATCCTGCGCATGGCAGGTTTTGTACAGGAATGTCATGGTGAAAGTGTGCGCACAACTGATGGGTATCCCCTTCCCTAGATAAAGAGTCTGCATTGGTGTTTCTTTCCTGCCCTGTGTTGGATTTTTAAGTCAAATTGGCTCAGCTCTTCCAACCAATGAGCTAATTGGCCTTGGGTGATTCTTAAACCTTGTCAACCAAACCAAACTGCCATGGTCAGTATGCACAGTAAAAGGCCGGCCCAAGAGATAGTGCCGAAAGACCCTGGTGAACCTAACTACTGCCAACAACTCCTTTCTGGTAGTACAATACCTTCTTTGTTCCAAGGTTAATGCCAAGTTGGCATAAGCGATTACCTTTTCCTGTTCCTCTTGAACCTGTAGCAGCTCTGCACCTATTGCCCAATCAGAGGCATTGGTATTCAGGATAAAAGGGTCCTGTCCATTTGGTAGCCCCAAAACCGGAGCCGTAGTTAAGGCCGTCTTAATAGCCACAAAGGCCTCTTGGTGTATGTTTCCCCCAATCAATTTATTTGCTCCTGTCAAAGCATATAGAGGAATGGCTAGCTCCGCAAATCCTTTTATAAAGGCTCCGTGGTAATTGGCTAATCCTAAGAATCATTCCACGCCTTTGGATGACCTAGGCGTCTGCCATCTCACCACTGCATTTATTGCCTCTTGTCCCAATTCTAGCCCTGTCCAGCTAACTATTCTGCCCAAGAATTCAACACACTTCTTAAACAGAGCACATTTTTGTGGTTTAAGGCACAGGGCATATCTTCTAAATCTTTCAAAGACTTGTATCAGGTTGGAGAGGCGACTCTGGAATGACTCGCCTAGCACTAGAATGTCATCCAAGAAAGCTAGCACAGTTTCCCAATTCAGCTCCCGTAACACCAGGTTCATGACTCTGGCGTAGGTAACTGGTGCATTACACAGACCAAAAGCCATTTTCTTGAATTCAAACAAACCATACTTGGTGATAAAAGCCATAATTTTTCCGGTCTTTCTCTGCTAAATTGATCTGGTAGTATGCCGAGTTGGCATCTAATTTACTGAACCATTCGTTTCCTGCTAATGTGTCCAGGCATTCATCCACTAGGGGAAGCGGGTACACATCCCTTATGGTACGGGCGTTCAGTTCTTGGTAATCCACACACCACTGAACCGAAGTACAACATTCCTTTTCCTCACTAAAACTGGTGCCGATGCTCACTCAAACATTGACAGTTGGATAATACCTGCATCAAGCATGCATTGAAGATGTCCCCCCTTTCTTCTTGTGCAAAACAAGCAGGTGTCCGCCGTATTTTCTGTTTCACCGGTCTGGCATTGCCTGTGTTGATGTGATGGGATACTCCATTAAAAGACCCCAGATCAAATTCACTCACAGCAAAAACATCTTGATAGGTTAACAACAGGTTGGACAGTTGGTTCACCTGTTCTTCTGTTAGTGTTTCTTCTATGTCCTATAGCATGCCAGCCATATGAGCAGGCAGATTGTCTTGGAATTCCATTGGTACCTTCCCCACCGACCTTACAGCCACGCCTGGACCAGGTTCTGGTAAAACTTCCCAGGCCGCCTCTGCATTGGCCACATACATTTGTCTCTTCAGTGTGATATTTCGCTCTGTTACATTAAGTACACATATCTGCAAGGTTCTACTCTTCTGGTGGAGCGTGCGAATTACTGGCACTTTCCCATCGTCCAAGCGTTCTACTACATACTGGGGCATACCAGTATGTCCAGTTCACATTTGACTTTTGCGACCGAATGCGGTGAGATGATCATGTATTAAGACACTGCCACTTTAGCTATGCAAGGGTTGAGGCTGGAATTAAGTGCACCTACCCTCCCCAACTGCATAGGAATAATCTGCCCCTGTAATATCATCTGCGATTTAGCTAATGCTATGCTGACGCCCTGACTCTTCATAAAATCCAGCCCCCAGAAACATGTTATCTTCAATTGAGGCTACATATACATTTACTTCAAATATCCGCCCTGCAATTAGTAATGTAACTGGGCCTACCAGCATTCCAGGAATGCACATACATTTCCCCACTGTGTTGAGGGTGATTTGCCTTATTACCTGTGGTGGGGGTATTAACTTTTGGTGAACCTCTTGAGAAATAATTGTGACTTCTGCAGCTGTGTCAACTATTGCTCTCACAGTTACGTTCCCCACCTGAATTGGGATCCAGAACATAGAACCAAATCTTAATTGCCTAATAGTTATTTGTTCCTGTTCCTCCTTTTCTTGCTTATCAGTGTCCAAGGGGTACGAGCTATGTCTACCTCATCCTCCCTGGAGGAACCACTACTCTCTTCTTGAGAGAACTCTTCCTCATCATCTACTTGCTTAAAATTTAACCCTTCCACTACTCAGGGGTCCTGAGGACATTTACACCCCTGTGCGCAAGAAAAAAAAATCAATTTTGTTTTTGTCTTCTAAACACGTTAATTTCTGTCCCCTGAGCACGGAAAAAAAAAAATCGTAGGTGACATATTTTAGGCAACTGACAGAGGAAGTCTGGCAAAAAGTAGGCGTTGACAGAGCGGTTGTCAGGGCCGGTCAGCGCCACAAACGCTGACAGGTGGGAGTTGCCACAAAGATATTATCGCTTAATTATTTCTATGTCTCTGATTGATGTTTCCTTAGTTTTTTTTGCAGTAATATTATTCAATAGTGTGTATTGTAATATATTTATATAATAAAAGTGGCGAATAATCGTTATACTCAAAAGTATGGTGTGCATATTAGTGATTCAATTATTATGTTCATAAAACAATAAACAAATAGTTTTGCTGCTATTACACTCTATACACAGGTTATATATAAGTATCTGCACGTTTTGTTCACCATAACGAACCACTCAGTTGGTATTGAGGGTCGAAAAGCAACGAGGAGTTACCGCTACACACCAGCCAACCACTCGCTGCCACTACCTCAACACACGCACTGTGAGAGTCTCTCTCAAGATTCTCCCACAGCTGACTGGAATGGCTCATTGCTGTGCACAGTGCACCGATCTTGTGCACAAGGTCCTATTTCTGTTAACCCTGGATAGTGACCTAGCATGTTGGGTATCTCCAGAATGCCCACTTAACCAGGAACACTTTTATAATACGGAGGCCGCCGCATGTCCAGGCAGGAAGTAGATACAGGGAGTTAAGCATGCTTGCCACACTAAAGGGTCAGTGAGTACATGGCTGGTGCCTGCGTGAGAGCAGAGGGGAGATGCTAGCAGCGTCTGACCTCGGGGGTCAACCGGTGCGATGGACAATAACAGCTATGACGTATTCATGACGTCACCTCTCCTACTGCTCATCGAACGAGCTAATATGATTGGTTCCCGCCCATTTGCTGCAATGCTATTGGTCAAATTGTAACTTTTGTGCTGGGTGCCACAAGATGCCCGGCAGCCCTTGCAAAAGGCATTCAAGTGAGGGACACCAAACCTAGAGGACGTGTTCTGTTCTGTCTACCGGCCAATAGACTGAACACAGTCTATTCCTCACCGTCAAGTTAACTCAGCGTCTGGAAAATATACTATACACTCGCCCAGAATCACGAGTGTGAATATATTATTCAGAAGCCTAAAGTGACAAATCTCCAGAGCTAAACAGACTGGTATCAGGTAACCCCTGTTGACAAAGATCGTTGTGAGTGACTTAATAGTGAACTAAGGCAGTGCCGCCGCCTAAGTATCTGTGTGTGACTTTACCACAGTGTACCTGTACCACAGCGTACAGTGTAGTGCATGGTACCATATAACCTGCAGTAGCCAGCCTGCACTGGGTCCAGAGCGTGTAGCTAGTACCTCTGTACCTCTGTGCCTCAAGCCGCCAGCCGCCCTCACTACTACGTGACGTCACCACCTTACTCATCGCCAGCGCCAGTGTGTGTGCGGGTGTCTGTCCGTTAAGGCATACAGCCCGCCCTACTGCAAGTACCCTCCGTGTCTACGAGCAAAACCAGCTGTCAGGCCACCTACGAGTGCTTGTATAAATGTGCCTGAGCGAGTGAGTGAATAAGGAAAGGTACCCTATCTGTAAGTACGAGATCTTGTCATTGTTTTATTGTGTCTGTGTTGAGCTGAGGTATCAACCACAGTTCTCACCTTCTCATACCTGTCACAGGTTATAGGTGAATCGACGGTGAATGCGTGTTTATCTGTGTGGTATCGCTGCATTTCACTAGTCTGTGTTTGTGAGCTTCACATACACCACACATTTAGTTATTGTGTGTGATATTATTGTGCATGTTATTGCCTGTCCCATTGACAGTGTAGTTGTTGATTTATTGCATATCATCATTACCGAGTATCCGGTTGGAACTCTTGTGATCCCTTTGCATACCGGCAGTTATGTTGCCATGTTAATGATTGGCTGTC